>NW_027441971.1:300000-445937 GCF_048569485.1 Anomaloglossus baeobatrachus | reverse complement strand
GATCATCATTACTCAAAGAAAACCCCAAAAACCAATGCATGATAGGAATAAACAGGTAACTTTCTTTGGAGTGGAAGCGGAGAGATCGCACCAGATGCCAATTCTAGATGTTATCACACCTGTGGTCACTGCAGCAGCAGGTGAATCCACTTTGTCCAAAAGGGATCTATTCCATTCAATTGCAAATGATCTAGATAAGACAGAGAACTGCAGCACGGGGACATAGCCGAGTTGGTCAGGTTGAGTGGTGATGAGTTTGCTATTTGGATGAATAAAGAAAGTCAAAAGTGTGAAAGATAAAAAACAAAAGGAGGAAGTGTGAAAAGTGAATGGGCCAAATTGAGGTGCATATGAAGACGTATGCTTTCTTCCAATTCATTAAATCGGGCTAATATGAATCAGGTGAATTGAGTTCTGCTTTTGGAAACTGGGTTAAGAAGGGGTGCACCGTTCCTGGAGGTACTGCAATACCAGGTCAATGCGTGGAGTGGACAGAGCAAGCTCTTTTTCCATCTCCCTGTTCTAAAAATCCATTTAATATATGGTCCCCAGATAGGGGACGTATCAGATATTAAACTGATAAGAACAGATACTACACTTGATCTTAGCCAAAAGGCCGAGAAGCGATAACCAGAATTGGTTTGGGCCTCGAGTGGCACCCTGGCCTATGCCGGACACATCTTAGGGAGAGAGAGCGAGAGGGAGACAAACCCACGCCTACACAAGACATTTTGTCACCCAAGCCAACCCTTGAAAAGGCTGCTTTGCAGAGCCAAAACAAGAAGAATGGTGCGTTTTGCAGCCGCCGCCCACTGCAATGAATCTGAATAACTCCTCCTTTAGGGCGCAAGCAACTCCCCTCCCCCTTGCAGTCTTTCCAATTCACGATACAAAAAGACGGACAGGACAGGTTGCCTGACTTTCCGTCACTGCCACCCTTTGCCATCCTTACCCGTAGAAAGCCCTTTCATCATCCCCAAACCCTAATCTTTTCCCTTTCCTTCCCAGCCCCCAAACCCTGCCCTCTGTACCTTTCTCACCACCCGCTTCCCTTCTCCTGTCATCCCCCTACCACCCGGGAAAAAAAGAGATTGCCCCCTCCTTCCACTAGCCCACCCTCCCACCCAAAGAACAACTTCTTCTGCGCAGCTTGTTTTCTAGGCAGCAGCGCTATTGTGATGTCATCGGGGGGCATTGTGACAAGCCGCCAGTGTTCCGTCTCTTCATGTTGTGCACAGTTCAAACGGAAAATACATCAACAGGCAGACTACAGAAAAGCTTACTATCAAAGGTTAGAGGGGGGCTTTCTCAGAGGGCTTTTTACAGTTTTTCTATTCCCAATTAGCCGTTTAAGTGTACTTATTGAAAGTAGTAATTCTTTCATAGGCCGCCCTTTCTTAGTATTTGACGTTCCTTATATTGCGGTATGAGGCTTCGCAGTAGGTTGCAAACATTCATCACCCATGACTGTCCCCAATTGAGCTCAGAAGCTCAATGTCTATCATGACCTCTCTTTTAGAATGTCCAAGAGCAAGCAAACTATTCCTCCAGGAGAGGGCGCCAACAGACTACTAAAGAGATCATCATTACTCAAAGAAAACCCCAAAAACCAATGCATGATAGGAATAAACAGGTAACTTTCTTTGGAGTGGAAGCGGAGAGATCGCACCAGATGCCAATTCTAGATGTTATCACACCTGTGGTCACTGCAGCAGCAGGTGAATCCACTTTGTCCAAAAGGGATCTATTCCATTCAATTGCAAATGATCTAGATAAGACAGAGAACTGCAGCACGGGGACATAGCCGAGTTGGTCAGGTTGAGTGGTGATGAGTTTGCTATTTGGATGAATAAAGAAAGTCAAAAGTGTGAAAGATAAAAAACAAAAGGAGGAAGTGTGAAAAGTGAATGGGCCAAATTGAGGTGCATATGAAGACGTATGCTTTCTTCCAATTCATTAAATCGGGCTAATATGAATCAGGTGAATTGAGTTCTGCTTTTGGAAACTGGGTTAAGAAGGGGTGCACCGTTCCTGGAGGTACTGCAATACCAGGTCAATGCGTGGAGTGGACAGAGCAAGCTCTTTTTCCATCTCCCTGTTCTAAAAATCCATTTAATATATGGTCCCCAGATAGGGGACGTATCAGATATTAAACTGATAAGAACAGATACTACACTTGATCTTAGCCAAAAGGCCGAGAAGCGATAACCAGAATTGGTTTGGGCCTCGAGTGGCACCCTGGCCTATGCCGGACACATCTTAGGGAGAGAGAGCGAGAGGGAGACAAACCCACGCCTACACAAGACATTTTGTCACCCAAGCCAACCCTTGAAAAGGCTGCTTTGCAGAGCCAAAACAAGAAGAATGGTGCGTTTTGCAGCCGCCGCCCACTGCAATGAATCTGAATAACTCCTCCTTTAGGGCGCAAGCAACTCCCCTCCCCCTTGCAGTCTTTCCAATTCACGATACAAAAAGACGGACAGGACAGGTTGCCTGACTTTCCGTCACTGCCACCCTTTGCCATCCTTACCCGTAGAAAGCCCTTTCATCATCCCCAAACCCTAATCTTTTCCCTTTCCTTCCCAGCCCCCAAACCCTGCCCTCTGTACCTTTCTCACCACCCGCTTCCCTTCTCCTGTCATCCCCCTACCACCCGGGAAAAAAAGAGATTGCCCCCTCCTTCCACTAGCCCACCCTCCCACCCAAAGAACAACTTCTTCTGCGCAGCTTGTTTTCTAGGCAGCAGCGCTATTGTGATGTCATCGGGGGGCATTGTGACAAGCCGCCAGTGTTCCGTCTCTTCATGTTGTGCACAGTTCAAACGGAAAATACATCAACAGGCAGACTACAGAAAAGCTTACTATCAAAGGTTAGAGGGGGGCTTTCTCAGAGGGCTTTTTACAGTTTTTCTATTCCCAATTAGCCGTTTAAGTGTACTTATTGAAAGTAGTAATTCTTTCATAGGCCGCCCTTTCTTAGTATTTGACGTTCCTTATATTGCGGTATGAGGCTTCGCAGTAGGTTGCAAACATTCATCACCCATGACTGTCCCCAATTGAGCTCAGAAGCTCAATGTCTATCATGACCTCTCTTTTAGAATGTCCAAGAGCAAGCAAACTATTCCTCCAGGAGAGGGCGCCAACAGACTACTAAAGAGATCATCATTACTCAAAGAAAACCCCAAAAACCAATGCATGATAGGAATAAACAGGTAACTTTCTTTGGAGTGGAAGCGGAGAGATCGCACCAGATGCCAATTCTAGATGTTATCACACCTGTGGTCACTGCAGCAGCAGGTGAATCCACTTTGTCCAAAAGGGATCTATTCCATTCAATTGCAAATGATCTAGATAAGACAGAGAACTGCAGCACGGGGACATAGCCGAGTTGGTCAGGTTGAGTGGTGATGAGTTTGCTATTTGGATGAATAAAGAAAGTCAAAAGTGTGAAAGATAAAAAACAAAAGGAGGAAGTGTGAAAAGTGAATGGGCCAAATTGAGGTGCATATGAAGACGTATGCTTTCTTCCAATTCATTAAATCGGGCTAATATGAATCAGGTGAATTGAGTTCTGCTTTTGGAAACTGGGTTAAGAAGGGGTGCACCGTTCCTGGAGGTACTGCAATACCAGGTCAATGCGTGGAGTGGACAGAGCAAGCTCTTTTTCCATCTCCCTGTTCTAAAAATCCATTTAATATATGGTCCCCAGATAGGGGACGTATCAGATATTAAACTGATAAGAACAGATACTACACTTGATCTTAGCCAAAAGGCCGAGAAGCGATAACCAGAATTGGTTTGGGCCTCGAGTGGCACCCTGGCCTATGCCGGACACATCTTAGGGAGAGAGAGCGAGAGGGAGACAAACCCACGCCTACACAAGACATTTTGTCACCCAAGCCAACCCTTGAAAAGGCTGCTTTGCAGAGCCAAAACAAGAAGAATGGTGCGTTTTGCAGCCGCCGCCCACTGCAATGAATCTGAATAACTCCTCCTTTAGGGCGCAAGCAACTCCCCTCCCCCTTGCAGTCTTTCCAATTCACGATACAAAAAGACGGACAGGACAGGTTGCCTGACTTTCCGTCACTGCCACCCTTTGCCATCCTTACCCGTAGAAAGCCCTTTCATCATCCCCAAACCCTAATCTTTTCCCTTTCCTTCCCAGCCCCCAAACCCTGCCCTCTGTACCTTTCTCACCACCCGCTTCCCTTCTCCTGTCATCCCCCTACCACCCGGGAAAAAAAGAGATTGCCCCCTCCTTCCACTAGCCCACCCTCCCACCCAAAGAACAACTTCTTCTGCGCAGCTTGTTTTCTAGGCAGCAGCGCTATTGTGATGTCATCGGGGGGCATTGTGACAAGCCGCCAGTGTTCCGTCTCTTCATGTTGTGCACAGTTCAAACGGAAAATACATCAACAGGCAGACTACAGAAAAGCTTACTATCAAAGGTTAGAGGGGGGCTTTCTCAGAGGGCTTTTTACAGTTTTTCTATTCCCAATTAGCCGTTTAAGTGTACTTATTGAAAGTAGTAATTCTTTCATAGGCCGCCCTTTCTTAGTATTTGACGTTCCTTATATTGCGGTATGAGGCTTCGCAGTAGGTTGCAAACATTCATCACCCATGACTGTCCCCAATTGAGCTCAGAAGCTCAATGTCTATCATGACCTCTCTTTTAGAATGTCCAAGAGCAAGCAAACTATTCCTCCAGGAGAGGGCGCCAACAGACTACTAAAGAGATCATCATTACTCAAAGAAAACCCCAAAAACCAATGCATGATAGGAATAAACAGGTAACTTTCTTTGGAGTGGAAGCGGAGAGATCGCACCAGATGCCAATTCTAGATGTTATCACACCTGTGGTCACTGCAGCAGCAGGTGAATCCACTTTGTCCAAAAGGGATCTATTCCATTCAATTGCAAATGATCTAGATAAGACAGAGAACTGCAGCACGGGGACATAGCCGAGTTGGTCAGGTTGAGTGGTGATGAGTTTGCTATTTGGATGAATAAAGAAAGTCAAAAGTGTGAAAGATAAAAAACAAAAGGAGGAAGTGTGAAAAGTGAATGGGCCAAATTGAGGTGCATATGAAGACGTATGCTTTCTTCCAATTCATTAAATCGGGCTAATATGAATCAGGTGAATTGAGTTCTGCTTTTGGAAACTGGGTTAAGAAGGGGTGCACCGTTCCTGGAGGTACTGCAATACCAGGTCAATGCGTGGAGTGGACAGAGCAAGCTCTTTTTCCATCTCCCTGTTCTAAAAATCCATTTAATATATGGTCCCCAGATAGGGGACGTATCAGATATTAAACTGATAAGAACAGATACTACACTTGATCTTAGCCAAAAGGCCGAGAAGCGATAACCAGAATTGGTTTGGGCCTCGAGTGGCACCCTGGCCTATGCCGGACACATCTTAGGGAGAGAGAGCGAGAGGGAGACAAACCCACGCCTACACAAGACATTTTGTCACCCAAGCCAACCCTTGAAAAGGCTGCTTTGCAGAGCCAAAACAAGAAGAATGGTGCGTTTTGCAGCCGCCGCCCACTGCAATGAATCTGAATAACTCCTCCTTTAGGGCGCAAGCAACTCCCCTCCCCCTTGCAGTCTTTCCAATTCACGATACAAAAAGACGGACAGGACAGGTTGCCTGACTTTCCGTCACTGCCACCCTTTGCCATCCTTACCCGTAGAAAGCCCTTTCATCATCCCCAAACCCTAATCTTTTCCCTTTCCTTCCCAGCCCCCAAACCCTGCCCTCTGTACCTTTCTCACCACCCGCTTCCCTTCTCCTGTCATCCCCCTACCACCCGGGAAAAAAAGAGATTGCCCCCTCCTTCCACTAGCCCACCCTCCCACCCAAAGAACAACTTCTTCTGCGCAGCTTGTTTTCTAGGCAGCAGCGCTATTGTGATGTCATCGGGGGGCATTGTGACAAGCCGCCAGTGTTCCGTCTCTTCATGTTGTGCACAGTTCAAACGGAAAATACATCAACAGGCAGACTACAGAAAAGCTTACTATCAAAGGTTAGAGGGGGGCTTTCTCAGAGGGCTTTTTACAGTTTTTCTATTCCCAATTAGCCGTTTAAGTGTACTTATTGAAAGTAGTAATTCTTTCATAGGCCGCCCTTTCTTAGTATTTGACGTTCCTTATATTGCGGTATGAGGCTTCGCAGTAGGTTGCAAACATTCATCACCCATGACTGTCCCCAATTGAGCTCAGAAGCTCAATGTCTATCATGACCTCTCTTTTAGAATGTCCAAGAGCAAGCAAACTATTCCTCCAGGAGAGGGCGCCAACAGACTACTAAAGAGATCATCATTACTCAAAGAAAACCCCAAAAACCAATGCATGATAGGAATAAACAGGTAACTTTCTTTGGAGTGGAAGCGGAGAGATCGCACCAGATGCCAATTCTAGATGTTATCACACCTGTGGTCACTGCAGCAGCAGGTGAATCCACTTTGTCCAAAAGGGATCTATTCCATTCAATTGCAAATGATCTAGATAAGACAGAGAACTGCAGCACGGGGACATAGCCGAGTTGGTCAGGTTGAGTGGTGATGAGTTTGCTATTTGGATGAATAAAGAAAGTCAAAAGTGTGAAAGATAAAAAACAAAAGGAGGAAGTGTGAAAAGTGAATGGGCCAAATTGAGGTGCATATGAAGACGTATGCTTTCTTCCAATTCATTAAATCGGGCTAATATGAATCAGGTGAATTGAGTTCTGCTTTTGGAAACTGGGTTAAGAAGGGGTGCACCGTTCCTGGAGGTACTGCAATACCAGGTCAATGCGTGGAGTGGACAGAGCAAGCTCTTTTTCCATCTCCCTGTTCTAAAAATCCATTTAATATATGGTCCCCAGATAGGGGACGTATCAGATATTAAACTGATAAGAACAGATACTACACTTGATCTTAGCCAAAAGGCCGAGAAGCGATAACCAGAATTGGTTTGGGCCTCGAGTGGCACCCTGGCCTATGCCGGACACATCTTAGGGAGAGAGAGCGAGAGGGAGACAAACCCACGCCTACACAAGACATTTTGTCACCCAAGCCAACCCTTGAAAAGGCTGCTTTGCAGAGCCAAAACAAGAAGAATGGTGCGTTTTGCAGCCGCCGCCCACTGCAATGAATCTGAATAACTCCTCCTTTAGGGCGCAAGCAACTCCCCTCCCCCTTGCAGTCTTTCCAATTCACGATACAAAAAGACGGACAGGACAGGTTGCCTGACTTTCCGTCACTGCCACCCTTTGCCATCCTTACCCGTAGAAAGCCCTTTCATCATCCCCAAACCCTAATCTTTTCCCTTTCCTTCCCAGCCCCCAAACCCTGCCCTCTGTACCTTTCTCACCACCCGCTTCCCTTCTCCTGTCATCCCCCTACCACCCGGGAAAAAAAGAGATTGCCCCCTCCTTCCACTAGCCCACCCTCCCACCCAAAGAACAACTTCTTCTGCGCAGCTTGTTTTCTAGGCAGCAGCGCTATTGTGATGTCATCGGGGGGCATTGTGACAAGCCGCCAGTGTTCCGTCTCTTCATGTTGTGCACAGTTCAAACGGAAAATACATCAACAGGCAGACTACAGAAAAGCTTACTATCAAAGGTTAGAGGGGGGCTTTCTCAGAGGGCTTTTTACAGTTTTTCTATTCCCAATTAGCCGTTTAAGTGTACTTATTGAAAGTAGTAATTCTTTCATAGGCCGCCCTTTCTTAGTATTTGACGTTCCTTATATTGCGGTATGAGGCTTCGCAGTAGGTTGCAAACATTCATCACCCATGACTGTCCCCAATTGAGCTCAGAAGCTCAATGTCTATCATGACCTCTCTTTTAGAATGTCCAAGAGCAAGCAAACTATTCCTCCAGGAGAGGGCGCCAACAGACTACTAAAGAGATCATCATTACTCAAAGAAAACCCCAAAAACCAATGCATGATAGGAATAAACAGGTAACTTTCTTTGGAGTGGAAGCGGAGAGATCGCACCAGATGCCAATTCTAGATGTTATCACACCTGTGGTCACTGCAGCAGCAGGTGAATCCACTTTGTCCAAAAGGGATCTATTCCATTCAATTGCAAATGATCTAGATAAGACAGAGAACTGCAGCACGGGGACATAGCCGAGTTGGTCAGGTTGAGTGGTGATGAGTTTGCTATTTGGATGAATAAAGAAAGTCAAAAGTGTGAAAGATAAAAAACAAAAGGAGGAAGTGTGAAAAGTGAATGGGCCAAATTGAGGTGCATATGAAGACGTATGCTTTCTTCCAATTCATTAAATCGGGCTAATATGAATCAGGTGAATTGAGTTCTGCTTTTGGAAACTGGGTTAAGAAGGGGTGCACCGTTCCTGGAGGTACTGCAATACCAGGTCAATGCGTGGAGTGGACAGAGCAAGCTCTTTTTCCATCTCCCTGTTCTAAAAATCCATTTAATATATGGTCCCCAGATAGGGGACGTATCAGATATTAAACTGATAAGAACAGATACTACACTTGATCTTAGCCAAAAGGCCGAGAAGCGATAACCAGAATTGGTTTGGGCCTCGAGTGGCACCCTGGCCTATGCCGGACACATCTTAGGGAGAGAGAGCGAGAGGGAGACAAACCCACGCCTACACAAGACATTTTGTCACCCAAGCCAACCCTTGAAAAGGCTGCTTTGCAGAGCCAAAACAAGAAGAATGGTGCGTTTTGCAGCCGCCGCCCACTGCAATGAATCTGAATAACTCCTCCTTTAGGGCGCAAGCAACTCCCCTCCCCCTTGCAGTCTTTCCAATTCACGATACAAAAAGACGGACAGGACAGGTTGCCTGACTTTCCGTCACTGCCACCCTTTGCCATCCTTACCCGTAGAAAGCCCTTTCATCATCCCCAAACCCTAATCTTTTCCCTTTCCTTCCCAGCCCCCAAACCCTGCCCTCTGTACCTTTCTCACCACCCGCTTCCCTTCTCCTGTCATCCCCCTACCACCCGGGAAAAAAAGAGATTGCCCCCTCCTTCCACTAGCCCACCCTCCCACCCAAAGAACAACTTCTTCTGCGCAGCTTGTTTTCTAGGCAGCAGCGCTATTGTGATGTCATCGGGGGGCATTGTGACAAGCCGCCAGTGTTCCGTCTCTTCATGTTGTGCACAGTTCAAACGGAAAATACATCAACAGGCAGAC
Organism: Anomaloglossus baeobatrachus; assembly: GCF_048569485.1. NCBI lineage: Eukaryota > Metazoa > Chordata > Amphibia > Anura > Aromobatidae > Anomaloglossus > Anomaloglossus baeobatrachus. The sequence goes on along the minus strand of NW_027441971.1, from coordinate 436,779 downwards.
TACAGAAAAGCTTACTATCAAAGGTTAGAGGGGGGCTTTCTCAGAGGGCTTTTTACAGTTTTTCTATTCCCAATTAGCCGTTTAAGTGTACTTATTGAAAGTAGTAATTCTTTCATAGGCCGCCCTTTCTTAGTATTTGACGTTCCTTATATTGCGGTATGAGGCTTCGCAGTAGGTTGCAAACATTCATCACCCATGACTGTCCCCAATTGAGCTCAGAAGCTCAATGTCTATCATGACCTCTCTTTTAGAATGTCCAAGAGCAAGCAAACTATTCCTCCAGGAGAGGGCGCCAACAGACTACTAAAGAGATCATCATTACTCAAAGAAAACCCCAAAAACCAATGCATGATAGGAATAAACAGGTAACTTTCTTTGGAGTGGAAGCGGAGAGATCGCACCAGATGCCAATTCTAGATGTTATCACACCTGTGGTCACTGCAGCAGCAGGTGAATCCACTTTGTCCAAAAGGGATCTATTCCATTCAATTGCAAATGATCTAGATAAGACAGAGAACTGCAGCACGGGGACATAGCCGAGTTGGTCAGGTTGAGTGGTGATGAGTTTGCTATTTGGATGAATAAAGAAAGTCAAAAGTGTGAAAGATAAAAAACAAAAGGAGGAAGTGTGAAAAGTGAATGGGCCAAATTGAGGTGCATATGAAGACGTATGCTTTCTTCCAATTCATTAAATCGGGCTAATATGAATCAGGTGAATTGAGTTCTGCTTTTGGAAACTGGGTTAAGAAGGGGTGCACCGTTCCTGGAGGTACTGCAATACCAGGTCAATGCGTGGAGTGGACAGAGCAAGCTCTTTTTCCATCTCCCTGTTCTAAAAATCCATTTAATATATGGTCCCCAGATAGGGGACGTATCAGATATTAAACTGATAAGAACAGATACTACACTTGATCTTAGCCAAAAGGCCGAGAAGCGATAACCAGAATTGGTTTGGGCCTCGAGTGGCACCCTGGCCTATGCCGGACACATCTTAGGGAGAGAGAGCGAGAGGGAGACAAACCCACGCCTACACAAGACATTTTGTCACCCAAGCCAACCCTTGAAAAGGCTGCTTTGCAGAGCCAAAACAAGAAGAATGGTGCGTTTTGCAGCCGCCGCCCACTGCAATGAATCTGAATAACTCCTCCTTTAGGGCGCAAGCAACTCCCCTCCCCCTTGCAGTCTTTCCAATTCACGATACAAAAAGACGGACAGGACAGGTTGCCTGACTTTCCGTCACTGCCACCCTTTGCCATCCTTACCCGTAGAAAGCCCTTTCATCATCCCCAAACCCTAATCTTTTCCCTTTCCTTCCCAGCCCCCAAACCCTGCCCTCTGTACCTTTCTCACCACCCGCTTCCCTTCTCCTGTCATCCCCCTACCACCCGGGAAAAAAAGAGATTGCCCCCTCCTTCCACTAGCCCACCCTCCCACCCAAAGAACAACTTCTTCTGCGCAGCTTGTTTTCTAGGCAGCAGCGCTATTGTGATGTCATCGGGGGGCATTGTGACAAGCCGCCAGTGTTCCGTCTCTTCATGTTGTGCACAGTTCAAACGGAAAATACATCAACAGGCAGACTACAGAAAAGCTTACTATCAAAGGTTAGAGGGGGGCTTTCTCAGAGGGCTTTTTACAGTTTTTCTATTCCCAATTAGCCGTTTAAGTGTACTTATTGAAAGTAGTAATTCTTTCATAGGCCGCCCTTTCTTAGTATTTGACGTTCCTTATATTGCGGTATGAGGCTTCGCAGTAGGTTGCAAACATTCATCACCCATGACTGTCCCCAATTGAGCTCAGAAGCTCAATGTCTATCATGACCTCTCTTTTAGAATGTCCAAGAGCAAGCAAACTATTCCTCCAGGAGAGGGCGCCAACAGACTACTAAAGAGATCATCATTACTCAAAGAAAACCCCAAAAACCAATGCATGATAGGAATAAACAGGTAACTTTCTTTGGAGTGGAAGCGGAGAGATCGCACCAGATGCCAATTCTAGATGTTATCACACCTGTGGTCACTGCAGCAGCAGGTGAATCCACTTTGTCCAAAAGGGATCTATTCCATTCAATTGCAAATGATCTAGATAAGACAGAGAACTGCAGCACGGGGACATAGCCGAGTTGGTCAGGTTGAGTGGTGATGAGTTTGCTATTTGGATGAATAAAGAAAGTCAAAAGTGTGAAAGATAAAAATCAAAAGGAGGAAGTGTGAAAAGTGAATGGGCCAAATTGAGGTGCATATGAAGACGTATGCTTTCTTTCAATTCATTAAATCGGGCTAATATGAATCAGGTGAATTGAGTTCTGCTTTTGGAAACTGGGTTAAGAAGGGGTGCACCGTTCCTGGAGGTACTGCAATACCAGGTCAATGCGTGGAGTGGACAGAGCAAGCTCTTTTTCCATCTCCCTGTTCTAAAAATCCATTTAATATATGGTCCCCAGATAGGGGACGTATCAGATATTAAACTGATAAGAACAGATACTACACTTGATCTTAGCCAAAAGGCCGAGAAGCGATAACCAGAATTGGTTTGGGCCTCGAGTGGCACCCTGGCCTATGCCGGACACATCTTAGGGAGAGAGAGCGAGAGGGAGACAAACCCACGCCTACACAAGACATTTTGTCACCCAAGCCAACCCTTGAAAAGGCTGCTTTGCAGAGCCAAAACAAGAAGAATGGTGCGTTTTGCAGCCGCCGCCCACTGCAATGAATCTGAATAACTCCTCCTTTAGGGCGCAAGCAACTCCCCTCCCCCTTGCAGTCTTTCCAATTCACGATACAAAAAGACGGACAGGACAGGTTGCCTGACTTTCCGTCACTGCCACCCTTTGCCATCCTTACCCGTAGAAAGCCCTTTCATCATCCCCAAACCCTAATCTTTTCCCTTTCCTTCCCAGCCCCCAAACCCTGCCCTCTGTACCTTTCTCACCACCCGCTTCCCTTCTCCTGTCATCCCCCTACCACCCGGGAAAAAAAGAGATTGCCCCCTCCTTCCACTAGCCCACCCTCCCACCCAAAGAACAACTTCTTCTGCGCAGCTTGTTTTCTAGGCAGCAGCGCTATTGTGATGTCATCGGGGGGCATTGTGACAAGCCGCCAGTGTTCCGTCTCTTCATGTTGTGCACAGTTCAAACGGAAAATACATCAACAGGCAGACTACAGAAAAGCTTACTATCAAAGGTTAGAGGGGGGCTTTCTCAGAGGGCTTTTTACAGTTTTTCTATTCCCAATTAGCCGTTTAAGTGTACTTATTGAAAGTAGTAATTCTTTCATAGGCCGCCCTTTCTTAGTATTTGACGTTCCTTATATTGCGGTATGAGGCTTCGCAGTAGGTTGCAAACATTCATCACCCATGACTGTCCCCAATTGAGCTCAGAAGCTCAATGTCTATCATGACCTCTCTTTTAGAATGTCCAAGAGCAAGCAAACTATTCCTCCAGGAGAGGGCGCCAACAGACTACTAAAGAGATCATCATTACTCAAAGAAAACCCCAAAAACCAATGCATGATAGGAATAAACAGGTAACTTTCTTTGGAGTGGAAGCGGAGAGATCGCACCAGATGCCAATTCTAGATGTTATCACACCTGTGGTCACTGCAGCAGCAGGTGAATCCACTTTGTCCAAAAGGGATCTATTCCATTCAATTGCAAATGATCTAGATAAGACAGAGAACTGCAGCACGGGGACATAGCCGAGTTGGTCAGGTTGAGTGGTGATGAGTTTGCTATTTGGATGAATAAAGAAAGTCAAAAGTGTGAAAGATAAAAAACAAAAGGAGGAAGTGTGAAAAGTGAATGGGCCAAATTGAGGTGCATATGAAGACGTATGCTTTCTTCCAATTCATTAAATCGGGCTAATATGAATCAGGTGAATTGAGTTCTGCTTTTGGAAACTGGGTTAAGAAGGGGTGCACCGTTCCTGGAGGTACTGCAATACCAGGTCAATGCGTGGAGTGGACAGAGCAAGCTCTTTTTCCATCTCCCTGTTCTAAAAATCCATTTAATATATGGTCCCCAGATAGGGGACGTATCAGATATTAAACTGATAAGAACAGATACTACACTTGATCTTAGCCAAAAGGCCGAGAAGCGATAACCAGAATTGGTTTGGGCCTCGAGTGGCACCCTGGCCTATGCCGGACACATCTTAGGGAGAGAGAGCGAGAGGGAGACAAACCCACGCCTACACAAGACATTTTGTCACCCAAGCCAACCCTTGAAAAGGCTGCTTTGCAGAGCCAAAACAAGAAGAATGGTGCGTTTTGCAGCCGCCGCCCACTGCAATGAATCTGAATAACTCCTCCTTTAGGGCGCAAGCAACTCCCCTCCCCCTTGCAGTCTTTCCAATTCACGATACAAAAAGACGGACAGGACAGGTTGCCTGACTTTCCGTCACTGCCACCCTTTGCCATCCTTACCCGTAGAAAGCCCTTTCATCATCCCCAAACCCTAATCTTTTCCCTTTCCTTCCCAGCCCCCAAACCCTGCCCTCTGTACCTTTCTCACCACCCGCTTCCCTTCTCCTGTCATCCCCCTACCACCCGGGAAAAAAAGAGATTGCCCCCTCCTTCCACTAGCCCACCCTCCCACCCAAAGAACAACTTCTTCTGCGCAGCTTGTTTTCTAGGCAGCAGCGCTATTGTGATGTCATCGGGGGGCATTGTGACAAGCCGCCAGTGTTCCGTCTCTTCATGTTGTGCACAGTTCAAACGGAAAATACATCAACAGGCAGACTACAGAAAAGCTTACTATCAAAGGTTAGAGGGGGGCTTTCTCAGAGGGCTTTTTACAGTTTTTCTATTCCCAATTAGCCGTTTAAGTGTACTTATTGAAAGTAGTAATTCTTTCATAGGCCGCCCTTTCTTAGTATTTGACGTTCCTTATATTGCGGTATGAGGCTTCGCAGTAGGTTGCAAACATTCATCACCCATGACTGTCCCCAATTGAGCTCAGAAGCTCAATGTCTATCATGACCTCTCTTTTAGAATGTCCAAGAGCAAGCAAACTATTCCTCCAGGAGAGGGCGCCAACAGACTACTAAAGAGATCATCATTACTCAAAGAAAACCCCAAAAACCAATGCATGATAGGAATAAACAGGTAACTTTCTTTGGAGTGGAAGCGGAGAGATCGCACCAGATGCCAATTCTAGATGTTATCACACCTGTGGTCACTGCAGCAGCAGGTGAATCCACTTTGTCCAAAAGGGATCTATTCCATTCAATTGCAAATGATCTAGATAAGACAGAGAACTGCAGCACGGGGACATAGCCGAGTTGGTCAGGTTGAGTGGTGATGAGTTTGCTATTTGGATGAATAAAGAAAGTCAAAAGTGTGAAAGATAAAAAACAAAAGGAGGAAGTGTGAAAAGTGAATGGGCCAAATTGAGGTGCATATGAAGACGTATGCTTTCTTCCAATTCATTAAATCGGGCTAATATGAATCAGGTGAATTGAGTTCTGCTTTTGGAAACTGGGTTAAGAAGGGGTGCACCGTTCCTGGAGGTACTGCAATACCAGGTCAATGCGTGGAGTGGACAGAGCAAGCTCTTTTTCCATCTCCCTGTTCTAAAAATCCATTTAATATATGGTCCCCAGATAGGGGACGTATCAGATATTAAACTGATAAGAACAGATACTACACTTGATCTTAGCCAAAAGGCCGAGAAGCGATAACCAGAATTGGTTTGGGCCTCGAGTGGCACCCTGGCCTATGCCGGACACATCTTAGGGAGAGAGAGCGAGAGGGAGACAAACCCACGCCTACACAAGACATTTTGTCACCCAAGCCAACCCTTGAAAAGGCTGCTTTGCAGAGCCAAAACAAGAAGAATGGTGCGTTTTGCAGCCGCCGCCCACTGCAATGAATCTGAATAACTCCTCCTTTAGGGCGCAAGCAACTCCCCTCCCCCTTGCAGTCTTTCCAATTCACGATACAAAAAGACGGACAGGACAGGTTGCCTGACTTTCCGTCACTGCCACCCTTTGCCATCCTTACCCGTAGAAAGCCCTTTCATCATCCCCAAACCCTAATCTTTTCCCTTTCCTTCCCAGCCCCCAAACCCTGCCCTCTGTACCTTTCTCACCACCCGCTTCCCTTCTCCTGTCATCCCCCTACCACCCGGGAAAAAAAGAGATTGCCCCCTCCTTCCACTAGCCCACCCTCCCACCCAAAGAACAACTTCTTCTGCGCAGCTTGTTTTCTAGGCAGCAGCGCTATTGTGATGTCATCGGGGGGCATTGTGACAAGCCGCCAGTGTTCCGTCTCTTCATGTTGTGCACAGTTCAAACGGAAAATACATCAACAGGCAGACTACAGAAAAGCTTACTATCAAAGGTTAGAGGGGGGCTTTCTCAGAGGGCTTTTTACAGTTTTTCTATTCCCAATTAGCCGTTTAAGTGTACTTATTGAAAGTAGTAATTCTTTCATAGGCCGCCCTTTCTTAGTATTTGACGTTCCTTATATTGCGGTATGAGGCTTCGCAGTAGGTTGCAAACATTCATCACCCATGACTGTCCCCAATTGAGCTCAGAAGCTCAATGTCTATCATGACCTCTCTTTTAGAATGTCCAAGAGCAAGCAAACTATTCCTCCAGGAGAGGGCGCCAACAGACTACTAAAGAGATCATCATTACTCAAAGAAAACCCCAAAAACCAATGCATGATAGGAATAAACAGGTAACTTTCTTTGGAGTGGAAGCGGAGAGATCGCACCAGATGCCAATTCTAGATGTTATCACACCTGTGGTCACTGCAGCAGCAGGTGAATCCACTTTGTCCAAAAGGGATCTATTCCATTCAATTGCAAATGATCTAGATAAGACAGAGAACTGCAGCACGGGGACATAGCCGAGTTGGTCAGGTTGAGTGGTGATGAGTTTGCTATTTGGATGAATAAAGAAAGTCAAAAGTGTGAAAGATAAAAAACAAAAGGAGGAAGTGTGAAAAGTGAATGGGCCAAATTGAGGTGCATATGAAGACGTATGCTTTCTTCCAATTCATTAAATCGGGCTAATATGAATCAGGTGAATTGAGTTCTGCTTTTGGAAACTGGGTTAAGAAGGGGTGCACCGTTCCTGGAGGTACTGCAATACCAGGTCAATGCGTGGAGTGGACAGAGCAAGCTCTTTTTCCATCTCCCTGTTCTAAAAATCCATTTAATATATGGTCCCCAGATAGGGGACGTATCAGATATTAAACTGATAAGAACAGATAATAATAATAATAATAATAATTTTATTCATTTATATAGCGCTATTAATTCCATAGCACTTTACATACATTGGCAACACTGTCCCCGTTGGGGCTCACAATCTAGAGTCCCTATCTGTATGTCTTTGGAATGTGGGAGGAAACCGGAGTACCCGGAGGAAACCCACGCAAACACGGGGAGAACATACAAACTCCTTGCAGATGGTGTCCTTGGTGGGATTTGAACCCAGGACCCCAGCGCTGCAAGACTGCAGTGCTAGCCACTGAGCCACCGTGCCGCCCTACACTTGATCTTAGCCAAAAGGCCGAGAAGCGATAACCAGAATTGGTTTGGGCCTCGAGTGGCACCCTGGCCTATGCCGGACACATCTTAGGGAGAGAGAGCGAGAGGGAGACAAACCCACGCCTACACAAGACATTTTGTCACCCAAGCCAACCCTTGAAAAGGCTGCTTTGCAGAGCCAAAACAAGAAGAATGGTGCGTTTTGCAGCCGCCGCCCACTGCAATGAATCTGAATAACTCCTCCTTTAGGGCGCAAGCAACTCCCCTCCCCCTTGCAGTCTTTCCAATTCACGATACAAAAAGACGGACAGGACAGGTTGCCTGACTTTCCGTCACTGCCACCCTTTGCCATCCTTACCCGTAGAAAGCCCTTTCATCATCCCCAAACCCTAATCTTTTCCCTTTCCTTCCCAGCCCCCAAACCCTGCCCTCTGTACCTTTCTCACCACCCGCTTCCCTTCTCCTGTCATCCCCCTACCACCCGGGAAAAAAAGAGATTGCCCCCTCCTTCCACTAGCCCACCCTCCCACCCAAAGAACAACTTCTTCTGCGCAGCTTGTTTTCTAGGCAGCAGCGCTATTGTGATGTCATCGGGGGGCATTGTGACAAGCCGCCAGTGTTCCGTCTCTTCATGTTGTGCACAGTTCAAACGGAAAATACATCAACAGGCAGACTACAGAAAAGCTTACTATCAAAGGTTAGAGGGGGGCTTTCTCAGAGGGCTTTTTACAGTTTTTCTATTCCCAATTAGCCGTTTAAGTGTACTTATTGAAAGTAGTAATTCTTTCATAGGCCGCCCTTTCTTAGTATTTGACGTTCCTTATATTGCGGTATGAGGCTTCGCAGTAGGTTGCAAACATTCATCACCCATGACTGTCCCCAATTGAGCTCAGAAGCTCAATGTCTATCATGACCTCTCTTTTAGAATGTCCAAGAGCAAGCAAACTATTCCTCCAGGAGAGGGCGCCAACAGACTACTAAAGAGATCATCATTACTCAAAGAAAACCCCAAAAACCAATGCATGATAGGAATAAACAGGTAACTTTCTTTGGAGTGGAAGCGGAGAGATCGCACCAGATGCCAATTCTAGATGTTATCACACCTGTGGTCACTGCAGCAGCAGGTGAATCCACTTTGTCCAAAAGGGATCTATTCCATTCAATTGCAAATGATCTAGATAAGACAGAGAACTGCAGCACGGGGACATAGCCGAGTTGGTCAGGTTGAGTGGTGATGAGTTTGCTATTTGGATGAATAAAGAAAGTCAAAAGTGTGAAAGATAAAAAACAAAAGGAGGAAGTGTGAAAAGTGAATGGGCCAAATTGAGGTGCATATGAAGACGTATGCTTTCTTCCAATTCATTAAATCGGGCTAATATGAATCAGGTGAATTGAGTTCTGCTTTTGGAAACTGGGTTAAGAAGGGGTGCACCGTTCCTGGAGGTACTGCAATACCAGGTCAATGCGTGGAGTGGACAGAGCAAGCTCTTTTTCCATCTCCCTGTTCTAAAAATCCATTTAATATATGGTCCCCAGATAGGGGACGTATCAGATATTAAACTGATAAGAACAGATACTACACTTGATCTTAGCCAAAAGGCCGAGAAGCGATAACCAGAATTGGTTTGGGCCTCGAGTGGCACCCTGGCCTATGCCGGACACATCTTAGGGAGAGAGAGCGAGAGGGAGACAAACCCACGCCTACACAAGACATTTTGTCACCCAAGCCAACCCTTGAAAAGGCTGCTTTGCAGAGCCAAAACAAGAAGAATGGTGCGTTTTGCAGCCGCCGCCCACTGCAATGAATCTGAATAACTCCTCCTTTAGGGCGCAAGCAACTCCCCTCCCCCTTGCAGTCTTTCCAATTCACGATACAAAAAGACGGACAGGACAGGTTGCCTGACTTTCCGTCACTGCCACCCTTTGCCATCCTTACCCGTAGAAAGCCCTTTCATCATCCCCAAACCCTAATCTTTTCCCTTTCCTTCCCAGCCCCCAAACCCTGCCCTCTGTACCTTTCTCACCACCCGCTTCCCTTCTCCTGTCATCCCCCTACCACCCGGGAAAAAAAGAGATTGCCCCCTCCTTCCACTAGCCCACCCTCCCACCCAAAGAACAACTTCTTCTGCGCAGCTTGTTTTCTAGGCAGCAGCGCTATTGTGATGTCATCGGGGGGCATTGTGACAAGCCGCCAGTGTTCCGTCTCTTCATGTTGTGCACAGTTCAAACGGAAAATACATCAACAGGCAGACTACAGAAAAGCTTACTATCAAAGGTTAGAGGGGGGCTTTCTCAGAGGGCTTTTTACAGTTTTTCTATTCCCAATTAGCCGTTTAAGTGTACTTATTGAAAGTAGTAATTCTTTCATAGGCCGCCCTTTCTTAGTATTTGACGTTCCTTATATTGCGGTATGAGGCTTCGCAGTAGGTTGCAAACATTCATCACCCATGACTGTCCCCAATTGAGCTCAGAAGCTCAATGTCTATCATGACCTCTCTTTTAGAATGTCCAAGAGCAAGCAAACTATTCCTCCAGGAGAGGGCGCCAACAGACTACTAAAGAGATCATCATTACTCAAAGAAAACCCCAAAAACCAATGCATGATAGGAATAAACAGGTAACTTTCTTTGGAGTGGAAGCGGAGAGATCGCACCAGATGCCAATTCTAGATGTTATCACACCTGTGGTCACTGCAGCAGCAGGTGAATCCACTTTGTCCAAAAGGGATCTATTCCATTCAATTGCAAATGATCTAGATAAGACAGAGAACTGCAGCACGGGGACATAGCCGAGTTGGTCAGGTTGAGTGGTGATGAGTTTGCTATTTGGATGAATAAAGAAAGTCAAAAGTGTGAAAGATAAAAAACAAAAGGAGGAAGTGTGAAAAGTGAATGGGCCAAATTGAGGTGCATATGAAGACGTATGCTTTCTTCCAATTCATTAAATCGGGCTAATATGAATCAGGTGAATTGAGTTCTGCTTTTGGAAACTGGGTTAAGAAGGGGTGCACCGTTCCTGGAGGTACTGCAATACCAGGTCAATGCGTGGAGTGGACAGAGCAAGCTCTTTTTCCATCTCCCTGTTCTAAAAATCCATTTAATATATGGTCCCCAGATAGGGGACGTATCAGATATTAAACTGATAAGAACAGATACTACACTTGATCTTAGCCAAAAGGCCGAGAAGCGATAACCAGAATTGGTTTGGGCCTCGAGTGGCACCCTGGCCTATGCCGGACACATCTTAGGGAGAGAGAGCGAGAGGGAGACAAACCCACGCCTACACAAGACATTTTGTCACCCAAGCCAACCCTTGAAAAGGCTGCTTTGCAGAGCCAAAACAAGAAGAATGGTGCGTTTTGCAGCCGCCGCCCACTGCAATGAATCTGAATAACTCCTCCTTTAGGGCGCAAGCAACTCCCCTCCCCCTTGCAGTCTTTCCAATTCACGATACAAAAAGACGGACAGGACAGGTTGCCTGACTTTCCGTCACTGCCACCCTTTGCCATCCTTACCCGTAGAAAGCCCTTTCATCATCCCCAAACCCTAATCTTTTCCCTTTCCTTCCCAGCCCCCAAACCCTGCCCTCTGTACCTTTCTCACCACCCGCTTCCCTTCTCCTGTCATCCCCCTACCACCCGGGAAAAAAAGAGATTGCCCCCTCCTTCCACTAGCCCACCCTCCCACCCAAAGAACAACTTCTTCTGCGCAGCTTGTTTTCTAGGCAGCAGCGCTATTGTGATGTCATCGGGGGGCATTGTGACAAGCCGCCAGTGTTCCGTCTCTTCATGTTGTGCACAGTTCAAACGGAAAATACATCAACAGGCAGACTACAGAAAAGCTTACTATCAAAGGTTAGAGGGGGGCTTTCTCAGAGGGCTTTTTACAGTTTTTCTATTCCCAATTAGCCGTTTAAGTGTACTTATTGAAAGTAGTAATTCTTTCATAGGCCGCCCTTTCTTAGTATTTGACGTTCCTTATATTGCGGTATGAGGCTTCGCAGTAGGTTGCAAACATTCATCACCCATGACTGTCCCCAATTGAGCTCAGAAGCTCAATGTCTATCATGACCTCTCTTTTAGAATGTCCAAGAGCAAGCAAACTATTCCTCCAGGAGAGGGCGCCAACAGACTACTAAAGAGATCATCATTACTCAAAGAAAACCCCAAAAACCAATGCATGATAGGAATAAACAGGTAACTTTCTTTGGAGTGGAAGCGGAGAGATCGCACCAGATGCCAATTCTAGATGTTATCACACCTGTGGTCACTGCAGCAGCAGGTGAATCCACTTTGTCCAAAAGGGATCTATTCCATTCAATTGCAAATGATCTAGATAAGACAGAGAACTGCAGCACGGGGACATAGCCGAGTTGGTCAGGTTGAGTGGTGATGAGTTTGCTATTTGGATGAATAAAGAAAGTCAAAAGTGTGAAAGATAAAAAACAAAAGGAGGAAGTGTGAAAAGTGAATGGGCCAAATTGAGGTGCATATGAAGACGTATGCTTTCTTCCAATTCATTAAATCGGGCTAATATGAATCAGGTGAATTGAGTTCTGCTTTTGGAAACTGGGTTAAGAAGGGGTGCACCGTTCCTGGAGGTACTGCAATACCAGGTCAATGCGTGGAGTGGACAGAGCAAGCTCTTTTTCCATCTCCCTGTTCTAAAAATCCATTTAATATATGGTCCCCAGATAGGGGACGTATCAGATATTAAACTGATAAGAACAGATACTACACTTGATCTTAGCCAAAAGGCCGAGAAGCGATAACCAGAATTGGTTTGGGCCTCGAGTGGCACCCTGGCCTATGCCGGACACATCTTAGGGAGAGAGAGCGAGAGGGAGACAAACCCACGCCTACACAAGACATTTTGTCACCCAAGCCAACCCTTGAAAAGGCTGCTTTGCAGAGCCAAAACAAGAAGAATGGTGCGTTTTGCAGCCGCCGCCCACTGCAATGAATCTGAATAACTCCTCCTTTAGGGCGCAAGCAACTCCCCTCCCCCTTGCAGTCTTTCCAATTCACGATACAAAAAGACGGACAGGACAGGTTGCCTGACTTTCCGTCACTGCCACCCTTTGCCATCCTTACCCGTAGAAAGCCCTTTCATCATCCCCAAACCCTAATCTTTTCCCTTTCCTTCCCAGCCCCCAAACCCTGCCCTCTGTACCTTTCTCACCACCCGCTTCCCTTCTCCTGTCATCCCCCTACCACCCGGGAAAAAAAGAGATTGCCCCCTCCTTCCACTAGCCCACCCTCCCACCCAAAGAACAACTTCTTCTGCGCAGCTTGTTTTCTAGGCAGCAGCGCTATTGTGATGTCATCGGGGGGCATTGTGACAAGCCGCCAGTGTTCCGTCTCTTCATGTTGTGCACAGTTCAAACGGAAAATACATCAACAGGCAGACTACAGAAAAGCTTACTATCAAAGGTTAGAGGGGGGCTTTCTCAGAGGGCTTTTTACAGTTTTTCTATTCCCAATTAGCCGTTTAAGTGTACTTATTGAAAGTAGTAATTCTTTCATAGGCCGCCCTTTCTTAGTATTTGACGTTCCTTATATTGCGGTATGAGGCTTCGCAGTAGGTTGCAAACATTCATCACCCATGACTGTCCCCAATTGAGCTCAGAAGCTCAATGTCTATCATGACCTCTCTTTTAGAATGTCCAAGAGCAAGCAAACTATTCCTCCAGGAGAGGGCGCCAACAGACTACTAAAGAGATCATCATTACTCAAAGAAAACCCCAAAAACCAATGCATGATAGGAATAAACAGGTAACTTTCTTTGGAGTGGAAGCGGAGAGATCGCACCAGATGCCAATTCTAGATGTTATCACACCTGTGGTCACTGCAGCAGCAGGTGAATCCACTTTGTCCAAAAGGGATCTATTCCATTCAATTGCAAATGATCTAGATAAGACAGAGAACTGCAGCACGGGGACATAGCCGAGTTGGTCAGGTTGAGTGGTGATGAGTTTGCTATTTGGATGAATAAAGAAAGTCAAAAGTGTGAAAGATAAAAAACAAAAGGAGGAAGTGTGAAAAGTGAATGGGCCAAATTGAGGTGCATATGAAGACGTATGCTTTCTTCCAATTCATTAAATCGGGCTAATATGAATCAGGTGAATTGAGTTCTGCTTTTGGAAACTGGGTTAAGAAGGGGTGCACCGTTCCTGGAGGTACTGCAATACCAGGTCAATGCGTGGAGTGGACAGAGCAAGCTCTTTTTCCATCTCCCTGTTCTAAAAATCCATTTAATATATGGTCCCCAGATAGGGGACGTATCAGATATTAAACTGATAAGAACAGATACTACACTTGATCTTAGCCAAAAGGCCGAGAAGCGATAACCAGAATTGGTTTGGGCCTCGAGTGGCACCCTGGCCTATGCCGGACACATCTTAGGGAGAGAGAGCGAGAGGGAGACAAACCCACGCCTACACAAGACATTTTGTCACCCAAGCCAACCCTTGAAAAGGCTGCTTTGCAGAGCCAAAACAAGAAGAATGGTGCGTTTTGCAGCCGCCGCCCACTGCAATGAATCTGAATAACTCCTCCTTTAGGGCGCAAGCAACTCCCCTCCCCCTTGCAGTCTTTCCAATTCACGATACAAAAAGACGGACAGGACAGGTTGCCTGACTTTCCGTCACTGCCACCCTTTGCCATCCTTACCCGTAGAAAGCCCTTTCATCATCCCCAAACCCTAATCTTTTCCCTTTCCTTCCCAGCCCCCAAACCCTGCCCTCTGTACCTTTCTCACCACCCGCTTCCCTTCTCCTGTCATCCCCCTACCACCCGGGAAAAAAAGAGATTGCCCCCTCCTTCCACTAGCCCACCCTCCCACCCAAAGAACAACTTCTTCTGCGCAGCTTGTTTTCTAGGCAGCAGCGCTATTGTGATGTCATCGGGGGGCATTGTGACAAGCCGCCAGTGTTCCGTCTCTTCATGTTGTGCACAGTTCAAACGGAAAATACATCAACAGGCAGACTACAGAAAAGCTTACTATCAAAGGTTAGAGGGGGGCTTTCTCAGAGGGCTTTTTACAGTTTTTCTATTCCCAATTAGCCGTTTAAGTGTACTTATTGAAAGTAGTAATTCTTTCATAGGCCGCCCTTTCTTAGTATTTGACGTTCCTTATATTGCGGTATGAGGCTTCGCAGTAGGTTGCAAACATTCATCACCCATGACTGTCCCCAATTGAGCTCAGAAGCTCAATGTCTATCATGACCTCTCTTTTAGAATGTCCAAGAGCAAGCAAACTATTCCTCCAGGAGAGGGCGCCAACAGACTACTAAAGAGATCATCATTACTCAAAGAAAACCCCAAAAACCAATGCATGATAGGAATAAACAGGTAACTTTCTTTGGAGTGGAAGCGGAGAGATCGCACCAGATGCCAATTCTAGATGTTATCACACCTGTGGTCACTGCAGCAGCAGGTGAATCCACTTTGTCCAAAAGGGATCTATTCCATTCAATTGCAAATGATCTAGATAAGACAGAGAACTGCAGCACGGGGACATAGCCGAGTTGGTCAGGTTGAGTGGTGATGAGTTTGCTATTTGGATGAATAAAGAAAGTCAAAAGTGTGAAAGATAAAAAACAAAAGGAGGAAGTGTGAAAAGTGAATGGGCCAAATTGAGGTGCATATGAAGACGTATGCTTTCTTCCAATTCATTAAATCGGGCTAATATGAATCAGGTGAATTGAGTTCTGCTTTTGGAAACTGGGTTAAGAAGGGGTGCACCGTTCCTGGAGGTACTGCAATACCAGGTCAATGCGTGGAGTGGACAGAGCAAGCTCTTTTTCCATCTCCCTGTTCTAAAAATCCATTTAATATATGGTCCCCAGATAGGGGACGTATCAGATATTAAACTGATAAGAACAGATACTACACTTGATCTTAGCCAAAAGGCCGAGAAGCGATAACCAGAATTGGTTTGGGCCTCGAGTGGCACCCTGGCCTATGCCGGACACATCTTAGGGAGAGAGAGCGAGAGGGAGACAAACCCACGCCTACACAAGACATTTTGTCACCCAAGCCAACCCTTGAAAAGGCTGCTTTGCAGAGCCAAAACAAGAAGAATGGTGCGTTTTGCAGCCGCCGCCCACTGCAATGAATCTGAATAACTCCTCCTTTAGGGCGCAAGCAACTCCCCTCCCCCTTGCAGTCTTTCCAATTCACGATACAAAAAGACGGACAGGACAGGTTGCCTGACTTTCCGTCACTGCCACCCTTTGCCATCCTTACCCGTAGAAAGCCCTTTCATCATCCCCAAACCCTAATCTTTTCCCTTTCCTTCCCAGCCCCCAAACCCTGCCCTCTGTACCTTTCTCACCACCCGCTTCCCTTCTCCTGTCATCCCCCTACCACCCGGGAAAAAAAGAGATTGCCCCCTCCTTCCACTAGCCCACCCTCCCACCCAAAGAACAACTTCTTCTGCGCAGCTTGTTTTCTAGGCAGCAGCGCTATTGTGATGTCATCGGGGGGCATTGTGACAAGCCGCCAGTGTTCCGTCTCTTCATGTTGTGCACAGTTCAAACGGAAAATACATCAACAGGCAGACTACAGAAAAGCTTACTATCAAAGGTTAGAGGGGGGCTTTCTCAGAGGGCTTTTTACAGTTTTTCTATTCCCAATTAGCCGTTTAAGTGTACTTATTGAAAGTAGTAATTCTTTCATAGGCCGCCCTTTCTTAGTATTTGACGTTCCTTATATTGCGGTATGAGGCTTCGCAGTAGGTTGCAAACATTCATCACCCATGACTGTCCCCAATTGAGCTCAGAAGCTCAATGTCTATCATGACCTCTCTTTTAGAATGTCCAAGAGCAAGCAAACTATTCCTCCAGGAGAGGGCGCCAACAGACTACTAAAGAGATCATCATTACTCAAAGAAAACCCCAAAAACCAATGCATGATAGGAATAAACAGGTAACTTTCTTTGGAGTGGAAGCGGAGAGATCGCACCAGATGCCAATTCTAGATGTTATCACACCTGTGGTCACTGCAGCAGCAGGTGAATCCACTTTGTCCAAAAGGGATCTATTCCATTCAATTGCAAATGATCTAGATAAGACAGAGAACTGCAGCACGGGGACATAGCCGAGTTGGTCAGGTTGAGTGGTGATGAGTTTGCTATTTGGATGAATAAAGAAAGTCAAAAGTGTGAAAGATAAAAAACAAAAGGAGGAAGTGTGAAAAGTGAATGGGCCAAATTGAGGTGCATATGAAGACGTATGCTTTCTTCCAATTCATTAAATCGGGCTAATATGAATCAGGTGAATTGAATTCTGCTTTTGGAAACTGGGTTAAGAAGGGGTGCACCGTTCCTGGAGGTACTGCAATACCAGGTCAATGCGTGGAGTGGACAGAGCAAGCTCTTTTTCCATCTCCCTGTTCTAAAAATCCATTTAATATATGGTCCCCAGATAGGGGACGTATCAGATATTAAACTGATAAGAACAGATACTACACTTGATCTTAGCCAAAAGGCCGAGAAGCGATAACCAGAATTGGTTTGGGCCTCGAGTGGCACCCTGGCCTATGCCGGACACATCTTAGGGAGAGAGAGCGAGAGGGAGACAAACCCACGCCTACACAAGACATTTTGTCACCCAAGCCAACCCTTGAAAAGGCTGCTTTGCAGAGCCAAAACAAGAAGAATGGTGCGTTTTGCAGCCGCCGCCCACTGCAATGAATCTGAATAACTCCTCCTTTAGGGCGCAAGCAACTCCCCTCCCCCTTGCAGTCTTTCCAATTCACGATACAAAAAGACGGACAGGACAGGTTGCCTGACTTTCCGTCACTGCCACCCTTTGCCATCCTTACCCGTAGAAAGCCCTTTCATCATCCCCAAACCCTAATCTTTTCCCTTTCCTTCCCAGCCCCCAAACCCTGCCCTCTGTACCTTTCTCACCACCCGCTTCCCTTCTCCTGTCATCCCCCTACCACCCGGGAAAAAAAGAGATTGCCCCCTCCTTCCACTAGCCCACCCTCCCACCCAAAGAACAACTTCTTCTGCGCAGCTTGTTTTCTAGGCAGCAGCGCTATTGTGATGTCATCGGGGGGCATTGTGACAAGCCGCCAGTGTTCCGTCTCTTCATGTTGTGCACAGTTCAAACGGAAAATACATCAACAGGCAGACTACAGAAAAGCTTACTATCAAAGGTTAGAGGGGGGCTTTCTCAGAGGGCTTTTTACAGTTTTTCTATTCCCAATTAGCCGTTTAAGTGTACTTATTGAAAGTAGTAATTCTTTCATAGGCCGCCCTTTCTTAGTATTTGACGTTCCTTATATTGCGGTATGAGGCTTCGCAGTAGGTTGCAAACATTCATCACCCATGACTGTCCCCAATTGAGCTCAGAAGCTCAATGTCTATCATGACCTCTCTTTTAGAATGTCCAAGAGCAAGCAAACTATTCCTCCAGGAGAGGGCGCCAACAGACTACTAAAGAGATCATCATTACTCAAAGAAAACCCCAAAAACCAATGCATGATAGGAATAAACAGGTAACTTTCTTTGGAGTGGAAGCGGAGAGATCGCACCAGATGCCAATTCTAGATGTTATCACACCTGTGGTCACTGCAGCAGCAGGTGAATCCACTTTGTCCAAAAGGGATCTATTCCATTCAATTGCAAATGATCTAGATAAGACAGAGAACTGCAGCACGGGGACATAGCCGAGTTGGTCAGGTTGAGTGGTGATGAGTTTGCTATTTGGATGAATAAAGAAAGTCAAAAGTGTGAAAGATAAAAAACAAAAGGAGGAAGTGTGAAAAGTGAATGGGCCAAATTGAGGTGCATATGAAGACGTATGCTTTCTTCCAATTCATTAAATCGGGCTAATATGAATCAGGTGAATTGAGTTCTGCTTTTGGAAACTGGGTTAAGAAGGGGTGCACCGTTCCTGGAGGTACTGCAATACCAGGTCAATGCGTGGAGTGGACAGAGCAAGCTCTTTTTCCATCTCCCTGTTCTAAAAATCCATTTAATATATGGTCCCCAGATAGGGGACGTATCAGATATTAAACTGATAAGAACAGATACTACACTTGATCTTAGCCAAAAGGCCGAGAAGCGATAACCAGAATTGGTTTGGGCCTCGAGTGGCACCCTGGCCTATGCCGGACACATCTTAGGGAGAGAGAGCGAGAGGGAGACAAACCCACGCCTACACAAGACATTTTGTCACCCAAGCCAACCCTTGAAAAGGCTGCTTTGCAGAGCCAAAACAAGAAGAATGGTGCGTTTTGCAGCCGCCGCCCACTGCAATGAATCTGAATAACTCCTCCTTTAGGGCGCAAGCAACTCCCCTCCCCCTTGCAGTCTTTCCAATTCACGATACAAAAAGACGGACAGGACAGGTTGCCTGACTTTCCGTCACTGCCACCCTTTGCCATCCTTACCCGTAGAAAGCCCTTTCATCATCCCCAAACCCTAATCTTTTCCCTTTCCTTCCCAGCCCCCAAACCCTGCCCTCTGTACCTTTCTCACCACCCGCTTCCCTTCTCCTGTCATCCCCCTACCACCCGGGAAAAAAAGAGATTGCCCCCTCCTTCCACTAGCCCACCCTCCCACCCAAAGAACAACTTCTTCTGCGCAGCTTGTTTTCTAGGCAGCAGCGCTATTGTGATGTCATCGGGGGGCATTGTGACAAGCCGCCAGTGTTCCGTCTCTTCATGTTGTGCACAGTTCAAACGGAAAATACATCAACAGGCAGACTACAGAAAAGCTTACTATCAAAGGTTAGAGGGGGGCTTTCTCAGAGGGCTTTTTACAGTTTTTCTATTCCCAATTAGCCGTTTAAGTGTACTTATTGAAAGTAGTAATTCTTTCATAGGCCGCCCTTTCTTAGTATTTGACGTTCCTTATATTGCGGTATGAGGCTTCGCAGTAGGTTGCAAACATTCATCACCCATGACTGTCCCCAATTGAGCTCAGAAGCTCAATGTCTATCATGACCTCTCTTTTAGAATGTCCAAGAGCAAGCAAACTATTCCTCCAGGAGAGGGCGCCAACAGACTACTAAAGAGATCATCATTACTCAAAGAAAACCCCAAAAACCAATGCATGATAGGAATAAACAGGTAACTTTCTTTGGAGTGGAAGCGGAGAGATCGCACCAGATGCCAATTCTAGATGTTATCACACCTGTGGTCACTGCAGCAGCAGGTGAATCCACTTTGTCCAAAAGGGATCTATTCCATTCAATTGCAAATGATCTAGATAAGACAGAGAACTGCAGCACGGGGACATAGCCGAGTTGGTCAGGTTGAGTGGTGATGAGTTTGCTATTTGGATGAATAAAGAAAGTCAAAAGTGTGAAAGATAAAAAACAAAAGGAGGAAGTGTGAAAAGTGAATGGGCCAAATTGAGGTGCATATGAAGACGTATGCTTTCTTCCAATTCATTAAATCGGGCTAATATGAATCAGGTGAATTGAGTTCTGCTTTTGGAAACTGGGTTAAGAAGGGGTGCACCGTTCCTGGAGGTACTGCAATACCAGGTCAATGCGTGGAGTGGACAGAGCAAGCTCTTTTTCCATCTCCCTGTTCTAAAAATCCATTTAATATATGGTCCCCAGATAGGGGACGTATCAGATATTAAACTGATAAGAACAGATACTACACTTGATCTTAGCCAAAAGGCCGAGAAGCGATAACCAGAATTGGTTTGGGCCTCGAGTGGCACCCTGGCCTATGCCGGACACATCTTAGGGAGAGAGAGCGAGAGGGAGACAAACCCACGCCTACACAAGACATTTTGTCACCCAAGCCAACCCTTGAAAAGGCTGCTTTGCAGAGCCAAAACAAGAAGAATGGTGCGTTTTGCAGCCGCCGCCCACTGCAATGAATCTGAATAACTCCTCCTTTAGGGCGCAAGCAACTCCCCTCCCCCTTGCAGTCTTTCCAATTCACGATACAAAAAGACGGACAGGACAGGTTGCCTGACTTTCCGTCACTGCCACCCTTTGCCATCCTTACCCGTAGAAAGCCCTTTCATCATCCCCAAACCCTAATCTTTTCCCTTTCCTTCCCAGCCCCCAAACCCTGCCCTCTGTACCTTTCTCACCACCCGCTTCCCTTCTCCTGTCATCCCCCTACCACCCGGGAAAAAAAGAGATTGCCCCCTCCTTCCACTAGCCCACCCTCCCACCCAAAGAACAACTTCTTCTGCGCAGCTTGTTTTCTAGGCAGCAGCGCTATTGTGATGTCATCGGGGGGCATTGTGACAAGCCGCCAGTGTTCCGTCTCTTCATGTTGTGCACAGTTCAAACGGAAAATACATCAACAGGCAGACTACAGAAAAGCTTACTATCAAAGGTTAGAGGGGGGCTTTCTCAGAGGGCTTTTTACAGTTTTTCTATTCCCAATTAGCCGTTTAAGTGTACTTATTGAAAGTAGTAATTCTTTCATAGGCCGCCCTTTCTTAGTATTTGACGTTCCTTATATTGCGGTATGAGGCTTCGCAGTAGGTTGCAAACATTCATCACCCATGACTGTCCCCAATTGAGCTCAGAAGCTCAATGTCTATCATGACCTCTCTTTTAGAATGTCCAAGAGCAAGCAAACTATTCCTCCAGGAGAGGGCGCCAACAGACTACTAAAGAGATCATCATTACTCAAAGAAAACCCCAAAAACCAATGCATGATAGGAATAAACAGGTAACTTTCTTTGGAGTGGAAGCGGAGAGATCGCACCAGATGCCAATTCTAGATGTTATCACACCTGTGGTCACTGCAGCAGCAGGTGAATCCACTTTGTCCAAAAGGGATCTATTCCATTCAATTGCAAATGATCTAGATAAGACAGAGAACTGCAGCACGGGGACATAGCCGAGTTGGTCAGGTTGAGTGGTGATGAGTTTGCTATTTGGATGAATAAAGAAAGTCAAAAGTGTGAAAGATAAAAAACAAAAGGAGGAAGTGTGAAAAGTGAATGGGCCAAATTGAGGTGCATATGAAGACGTATGCTTTCTTCCAATTCATTAAATCGGGCTAATATGAATCAGGTGAATTGAGTTCTGCTTTTGGAAACTGGGTTAAGAAGGGGTGCACCGTTCCTGGAGGTACTGCAATACCAGGTCAATGCGTGGAGTGGACAGAGCAAGCTCTTTTTCCATCTCCCTGTTCTAAAAATCCATTTAATATATGGTCCCCAGATAGGGGACGTATCAGATATTAAACTGATAAGAACAGATACTACACTTGATCTTAGCCAAAAGGCCGAGAAGCGATAACCAGAATTGGTTTGGGCCTCGAGTGGCACCCTGGCCTATGCCGGACACATCTTAGGGAGAGAGAGCGAGAGGGAGACAAACCCACGCCTACACAAGACATTTTGTCACCCAAGCCAACCCTTGAAAAGGCTGCTTTGCAGAGCCAAAACAAGAAGAATGGTGCGTTTTGCAGCCGCCGCCCACTGCAATGAATCTGAATAACTCCTCCTTTAGGGCGCAAGCAACTCCCCTCCCCCTTGCAGTCTTTCCAATTCACGATACAAAAAGACGGACAGGACAGGTTGCCTGACTTTCCGTCACTGCCACCCTTTGCCATCCTTACCCGTAGAAAGCCCTTTCATCATCCCCAAACCCTAATCTTTTCCCTTTCCTTCCCAGCCCCCAAACCCTGCCCTCTGTACCTTTCTCACCACCCGCTTCCCTTCTCCTGTCATCCCCCTACCACCCGGGAAAAAAAGAGATTGCCCCCTCCTTCCACTAGCCCACCCTCCCACCCAAAGAACAACTTCTTCTGCGCAGCTTGTTTTCTAGGCAGCAGCGCTATTGTGATGTCATCGGGGGGCATTGTGACAAGCCGCCAGTGTTCCGTCTCTTCATGTTGTGCACAGTTCAAACGGAAAATACATCAACAGGCAGACTACAGAAAAGCTTACTATCAAAGGTTAGAGGGGGGCTTTCTCAGAGGGCTTTTTACAGTTTTTCTATTCCCAATTAGCCGTTTAAGTGTACTTATTGAAAGTAGTAATTCTTTCATAGGCCGCCCTTTCTTAGTATTTGACGTTCCTTATATTGCGGTATGAGGCTTCGCAGTAGGTTGCAAACATTCATCACCCATGACTGTCCCCAATTGAGCTCAGAAGCTCAATGTCTATCATGACCTCTCTTTTAGAATGTCCAAGAGCAAGCAAACTATTCCTCCAGGAGAGGGCGCCAACAGACTACTAAAGAGATCATCATTACTCAAAGAAAACCCCAAAAACCAATGCATGATAGGAATAAACAGGTAACTTTCTTTGGAGTGGAAGCGGAGAGATCGCACCAGATGCCAATTCTAGATGTTATCACACCTGTGGTCACTGCAGCAGCAGGTGAATCCACTTTGTCCAAAAGGGATCTATTCCATTCAATTGCAAATGATCTAGATAAGACAGAGAACTGCAGCACGGGGACATAGCCGAGTTGGTCAGGTTGAGTGGTGATGAGTTTGCTATTTGGATGAATAAAGAAAGTCAAAAGTGTGAAAGATAAAAAACAAAAGGAGGAAGTGTGAAAAGTGAATGGGCCAAATTGAGGTGCATATGAAGACGTATGCTTTCTTCCAATTCATTAAATCGGGCTAATATGAATCAGGTGAATTGAGTTCTGCTTTTGGAAACTGGGTTAAGAAGGGGTGCACCGTTCCTGGAGGTACTGCAATACCAGGTCAATGCGTGGAGTGGACAGAGCAAGCTCTTTTTCCATCTCCCTGTTCTAAAAATCCATTTAATATATGGTCCCCAGATAGGGGACGTATCAGATATTAAACTGATAAGAACAGATACTACACTTGATCTTAGCCAAAAGGCCGAGAAGCGATAACCAGAATTGGTTTGGGCCTCGAGTGGCACCCTGGCCTATGCCGGACACATCTTAGGGAGAGAGAGCGAGAGGGAGACAAACCCACGCCTACACAAGACATTTTGTCACCCAAGCCAACCCTTGAAAAGGCTGCTTTGCAGAGCCAAAACAAGAAGAATGGTGCGTTTTGCAGCCGCCGCCCACTGCAATGAATCTGAATAACTCCTCCTTTAGGGCGCAAGCAACTCCCCTCCCCCTTGCAGTCTTTCCAATTCACGATACAAAAAGACGGACAGGACAGGTTGCCTGACTTTCCGTCACTGCCACCCTTTGCCATCCTTACCCGTAGAAAGCCCTTTCATCATCCCCAAACCCTAATCTTTTCCCTTTCCTTCCCAGCCCCCAAACCCTGCCCTCTGTACCTTTCTCACCACCCGCTTCCCTTCTCCTGTCATCCCCCTACCACCCGGGAAAAAAAGAGATTGCCCCCTCCTTCCACTAGCCCACCCTCCCACCCAAAGAACAACTTCTTCTGCGCAGCTTGTTTTCTAGGCAGCAGCGCTATTGTGATGTCATCGGGGGGCATTGTGACAAGCCGCCAGTGTTCCGTCTCTTCATGTTGTGCACAGTTCAAACGGAAAATACATCAACAGGCAGACTACAGAAAAGCTTACTATCAAAGGTTAGAGGGGGGCTTTCTCAGAGGGCTTTTTACAGTTTTTCTATTCCCAATTAGCCGTTTAAGTGTACTTATTGAAAGTAGTAATTCTTTCATAGGCCGCCCTTTCTTAGTATTTGACGTTCCTTATATTGCGGTATGAGGCTTCGCAGTAGGTTGCAAACATTCATCACCCATGACTGTCCCCAATTGAGCTCAGAAGCTCAATGTCTATCATGACCTCTCTTTTAGAATGTCCAAGAGCAAGCAAACTATTCCTCCAGGAGAGGGCGCCAACAGACTACTAAAGAGATCATCATTACTCAAAGAAAACCCCAAAAACCAATGCATGATAGGAATAAACAGGTAACTTTCTTTGGAGTGGAAGCGGAGAGATCGCACCAGATGCCAATTCTAGATGTTATCACACCTGTGGTCACTGCAGCAGCAGGTGAATCCACTTTGTCCAAAAGGGATCTATTCCATTCAATTGCAAATGATCTAGATAAGACAGAGAACTGCAGCACGGGGACATAGCCGAGTTGGTCAGGTTGAGTGGTGATGAGTTTGCTATTTGGATGAATAAAGAAAGTCAAAAGTGTGAAAGATAAAAAACAAAAGGAGGAAGTGTGAAAAGTGAATGGGCCAAATTGAGGTGCATATGAAGACGTATGCTTTCTTCCAATTCATTAAATCGGGCTAATATGAATCAGGTGAATTGAGTTCTGCTTTTGGAAACTGGGTTAAGAAGGGGTGCACCGTTCCTGGAGGTACTGCAATACCAGGTCAATGCGTGGAGTGGACAGAGCAAGCTCTTTTTCCATCTCCCTGTTCTAAAAATCCATTTAATATATGGTCCCCAGATAGGGGACGTATCAGATATTAAACTGATAAGAACAGATACTACACTTGATCTTAGCCAAAAGGCCGAGAAGCGATAACCAGAATTGGTTTGGGCCTCGAGTGGCACCCTGGCCTATGCCGGACACATCTTAGGGAGAGAGAGCGAGAGGGAGACAAACCCACGCCTACACAAGACATTTTGTCACCCAAGCCAACCCTTGAAAAGGCTGCTTTGCAGAGCCAAAACAAGAAGAATGGTGCGTTTTGCAGCCGCCGCCCACTGCAATGAATCTGAATAACTCCTCCTTTAGGGCGCAAGCAACTCCCCTCCCCCTTGCAGTCTTTCCAATTCACGATACAAAAAGACGGACAGGACAGGTTGCCTGACTTTCCGTCACTGCCACCCTTTGCCATCCTTACCCGTAGAAAGCCCTTTCATCATCCCCAAACCCTAATCTTTTCCCTTTCCTTCCCAGCCCCCAAACCCTGCCCTCTGTACCTTTCTCACCACCCGCTTCCCTTCTCCTGTCATCCCCCTACCACCCGGGAAAAAAAGAGATTGCCCCCTCCTTCCACTAGCCCACCCTCCCACCCAAAGAACAACTTCTTCTGCGCAGCTTGTTTTCTAGGCAGCAGCGCTATTGTGATGTCATCGGGGGGCATTGTGACAAGCCGCCAGTGTTCCGTCTCTTCATGTTGTGCACAGTTCAAACGGAAAATACATCAACAGGCAGACTACAGAAAAGCTTACTATCAAAGGTTAGAGGGGGGCTTTCTCAGAGGGCTTTTTACAGTTTTTCTATTCCCAATTAGCCGTTTAAGTGTACTTATTGAAAGTAGTAATTCTTTCATAGGCCGCCCTTTCTTAGTATTTGACGTTCCTTATATTGCGGTATGAGGCTTCGCAGTAGGTTGCAAACATTCATCACCCATGACTGTCCCCAATTGAGCTCAGAAGCTCAATGTCTATCATGACCTCTCTTTTAGAATGTCCAAGAGCAAGCAAACTATTCCTCCAGGAGAGGGCGCCAACAGACTACTAAAGAGATCATCATTACTCAAAGAAAACCCCAAAAACCAATGCATGATAGGAATAAACAGGTAACTTTCTTTGGAGTGGAAGCGGAGAGATCGCACCAGATGCCAATTCTAGATGTTATCACACCTGTGGTCACTGCAGCAGCAGGTGAATCCACTTTGTCCAAAAGGGATCTATTCCATTCAATTGCAAATGATCTAGATAAGACAGAGAACTGCAGCACGGGGACATAGCCGAGTTGGTCAGGTTGAGTGGTGATGAGTTTGCTATTTGGATGAATAAAGAAAGTCAAAAGTGTGAAAGATAAAAAACAAAAGGAGGAAGTGTGAAAAGTGAATGGGCCAAATTGAGGTGCATATGAAGACGTATGCTTTCTTCCAATTCATTAAATCGGGCTAATATGAATCAGGTGAATTGAGTTCTGCTTTTGGAAACTGGGTTAAGAAGGGGTGCACCGTTCCTGGAGGTACTGCAATACCAGGTCAATGCGTGGAGTGGACAGAGCAAGCTCTTTTTCCATCTCCCTGTTCTAAAAATCCATTTAATATATGGTCCCCAGATAGGGGACGTATCAGATATTAAACTGATAAGAACAGATACTACACTTGATCTTAGCCAAAAGGCCGAGAAGCGATAACCAGAATTGGTTTGGGCCTCGAGTGGCACCCTGGCCTATGCCGGACACATCTTAGGGAGAGAGAGCGAGAGGGAGACAAACCCACGCCTACACAAGACATTTTGTCACCCAAGCCAACCCTTGAAAAGGCTGCTTTGCAGAGCCAAAACAAGAAGAATGGTGCGTTTTGCAGCCGCCGCCCACTGCAATGAATCTGAATAACTCCTCCTTTAGGGCGCAAGCAACTCCCCTCCCCCTTGCAGTCTTTCCAATTCACGATACAAAAAGACGGACAGGACAGGTTGCCTGACTTTCCGTCACTGCCACCCTTTGCCATCCTTACCCGTAGAAAGCCCTTTCATCATCCCCAAACCCTAATCTTTTCCCTTTCCTTCCCAGCCCCCAAACCCTGCCCTCTGTACCTTTCTCACCACCCGCTTCCCTTCTCCTGTCATCCCCCTACCACCCGGGAAAAAAAGAGATTGCCCCCTCCTTCCACTAGCCCACCCTCCCACCCAAAGAACAACTTCTTCTGCGCAGCTTGTTTTCTAGGCAGCAGCGCTATTGTGATGTCATCGGGGGGCATTGTGACAAGCCGCCAGTGTTCCGTCTCTTCATGTTGTGCACAGTTCAAACGGAAAATACATCAACAGGCAGACTACAGAAAAGCTTACTATCAAAGGTTAGAGGGGGGCTTTCTCAGAGGGCTTTTTACAGTTTTTCTATTCCCAATTAGCCGTTTAAGTGTACTTATTGAAAGTAGTAATTCTTTCATAGGCCGCCCTTTCTTAGTATTTGACGTTCCTTATATTGCGGTATGAGGCTTCGCAGTAGGTTGCAAACATTCATCACCCATGACTGTCCCCAATTGAGCTCAGAAGCTCAATGTCTATCATGACCTCTCTTTTAGAATGTCCAAGAGCAAGCAAACTATTCCTCCAGGAGAGGGCGCCAACAGACTACTAAAGAGATCATCATTACTCAAAGAAAACCCCAAAAACCAATGCATGATAGGAATAAACAGGTAACTTTCTTTGGAGTGGAAGCGGAGAGATCGCACCAGATGCCAATTCTAGATGTTATCACACCTGTGGTCACTGCAGCAGCAGGTGAATCCACTTTGTCCAAAAGGGATCTATTCCATTCAATTGCAAATGATCTAGATAAGACAGAGAACTGCAGCACGGGGACATAGCCGAGTTGGTCAGGTTGAGTGGTGATGAGTTTGCTATTTGGATGAATAAAGAAAGTCAAAAGTGTGAAAGATAAAAAACAAAAGGAGGAAGTGTGAAAAGTGAATGGGCCAAATTGAGGTGCATATGAAGACGTATGCTTTCTTCCAATTCATTAAATCGGGCTAATATGAATCAGGTGAATTGAGTTCTGCTTTTGGAAACTGGGTTAAGAAGGGGTGCACCGTTCCTGGAGGTACTGCAATACCAGGTCAATGCGTGGAGTGGACAGAGCAAGCTCTTTTTCCATCTCCCTGTTCTAAAAATCCATTTAATATATGGTCCCCAGATAGGGGACGTATCAGATATTAAACTGATAAGAACAGATACTACACTTGATCTTAGCCAAAAGGCCGAGAAGCGATAACCAGAATTGGTTTGGGCCTCGAGTGGCACCCTGGCCTATGCCGGACACATCTTAGGGAGAGAGAGCGAGAGGGAGACAAACCCACGCCTACACAAGACATTTTGTCACCCAAGCCAACCCTTGAAAAGGCTGCTTTGCAGAGCCAAAACAAGAAGAATGGTGCGTTTTGCAGCCGCCGCCCACTGCAATGAATCTGAATAACTCCTCCTTTAGGGCGCAAGCAACTCCCCTCCCCCTTGCAGTCTTTCCAATTCACGATACAAAAAGACGGACAGGACAGGTTGCCTGACTTTCCGTCACTGCCACCCTTTGCCATCCTTACCCGTAGAAAGCCCTTTCATCATCCCCAAACCCTAATCTTTTCCCTTTCCTTCCCAGCCCCCAAACCCTGCCCTCTGTACCTTTCTCACCACCCGCTTCCCTTCTCCTGTCATCCCCCTACCACCCGGGAAAAAAAGAGATTGCCCCCTCCTTCCACTAGCCCACCCTCCCACCCAAAGAACAACTTCTTCTGCGCAGCTTGTTTTCTAGGCAGCAGCGCTATTGTGATGTCATCGGGGGGCATTGTGACAAGCCGCCAGTGTTCCGTCTCTTCATGTTGTGCACAGTTCAAACGGAAAATACATCAACAGGCAGACTACAGAAAAGCTTACTATCAAAGGTTAGAGGGGGGCTTTCTCAGAGGGCTTTTTACAGTTTTTCTATTCCCAATTAGCCGTTTAAGTGTACTTATTGAAAGTAGTAATTCTTTCATAGGCCGCCCTTTCTTAGTATTTGACGTTCCTTATATTGCGGTATGAGGCTTCGCAGTAGGTTGCAAACATTCATCACCCATGACTGTCCCCAATTGAGCTCAGAAGCTCAATGTCTATCATGACCTCTCTTTTAGAATGTCCAAGAGCAAGCAAACTATTCCTCCAGGAGAGGGCGCCAACAGACTACTAAAGAGATCATCATTACTCAAAGAAAACCCCAAAAACCAATGCATGATAGGAATAAACAGGTAACTTTCTTTGGAGTGGAAGCGGAGAGATCGCACCAGATGCCAATTCTAGATGTTATCACACCTGTGGTCACTGCAGCAGCAGGTGAATCCACTTTGTCCAAAAGGGATCTATTCCATTCAATTGCAAATGATCTAGATAAGACAGAGAACTGCAGCACGGGGACATAGCCGAGTTGGTCAGGTTGAGTGGTGATGAGTTTGCTATTTGGATGAATAAAGAAAGTCAAAAGTGTGAAAGATAAAAAACAAAAGGAGGAAGTGTGAAAAGTGAATGGGCCAAATTGAGGTGCATATGAAGACGTATGCTTTCTTCCAATTCATTAAATCGGGCTAATATGAATCAGGTGAATTGAGTTCTGCTTTTGGAAACTGGGTTAAGAAGGGGTGCACCGTTCCTGGAGGTACTGCAATACCAGGTCAATGCGTGGAGTGGACAGAGCAAGCTCTTTTTCCATCTCCCTGTTCTAAAAATCCATTTAATATATGGTCCCCAGATAGGGGACGTATCAGATATTAAACTGATAAGAACAGATTTTGATTTAATGAAGCTTTCCAAAGCACCGCAAAAAATGCATGACCGAAGTCACACCAAAAACAGTGCCAAGGCTAGGATTCGTGTGGACCCCTCCGTGAGGAGAGGGTCCCCAAAAATCAACCCCGTCCCTCCGAGCCAGAAGGCCACAGCAAGGGTCAGGGATCTTCGGTGCTCCCCCAAGCCGAAGCCTGGTTGAGCCTTGTCGTTGCTCCCAGCGTCCACCCAGGCATCTTACCCAAGTGGAGTAGAGAGCTACTAGTTGTTGGTTTCGCAGCCGAAACTGCCCGGACCGTCAACCGGTGTTGGTTTCTCAGCCCAAGGCTAACCGGACCTCCAACCGGGTGTTGGTTTCTCAGCCGAAGCTGACCCGGACCTCCAACCGGGTGTTGGTTTCTCAGCCGAAGCTGACCCAGACCTCCAACCGGGTGTTGGTTTCTCAGCCGAAGCTGACCCGGACCTCCAACCGGGTGTTGGTTTCTCAGCAAAAAGCTGAACGGACCTCCGACCATGATTATAAAAATTTCCCTTCCTAGCCAGAAGGCCGGGATAGAGCAATATGCTCAGAAAGTATGAAAGGGCAAGGTACGGTGTGCTACAGAGCCCAAGGCTCGCCGGGGTCCCAAGCCAGCAAGCTCAGACTCACTCCAGGGTCGTCAGTCCTGGGGCACATTGCACCATAGCCCCCACACTTACTCAGTCTAATAGCCTCGATCCTGGTAGGGCCATGTTTTCCTCTAGATGAATATACTATACATTAAGAGTACTAGCAAGCGCAACCTTCCAGTGTGCATTGCATCTGCCGAGCCTCACAGATACTACACTTGATCTTAGCCAAAAGGCCGAGAAGCGATAACCAGAATTGGTTTGGGCCTCGAGTGGCACCCTGGCCTATGCCGGACACATCTTAGGGAGAGAGAGCGAGAGGGAGACAAACCCACGCCTACACAAGACATTTTGTCACCCAAGCCAACCCTTGAAAAGGCTGCTTTGCAGAGCCAAAACAAGAAGAATGGTGCGTTTTGCAGCCGCCGCCCACTGCAATGAATCTGAATAACTCCTCCTTTAGGGCGCAAGCAACTCCCCTCCCCCTTGCAGTCTTTCCAATTCACGATACAAAAAGACGGACAGGACAGGTTGCCTGACTTTCCGTCACTGCCACCCTTTGCCATCCTTACCCGTAGAAAGCCCTTTCATCATCCCCAAACCCTAATCTTTTCCCTTTCCTTCCCAGCCCCCAAACCCTGCCCTCTGTACCTTTCTCACCACCCGCTTCCCTTCTCCTGTCATCCCCCTACCACCCGGGAAAAAAAGAGATTGCCCCCTCCTTCCACTAGCCCACCCTCCCACCCAAAGAACAACTTCTTCTGCGCAGCTTGTTTTCTAGGCAGCAGCGCTATTGTGATGTCATCGGGGGGCATTGTGACAAGCCGCCAGTGTTCCGTCTCTTCATGTTGTGCACAGTTCAAACGGAAAATACATCAACAGGCAGACTACAGAAAAGCTTACTATCAAAGGTTAGAGGGGGGCTTTCTCAGAGGGCTTTTTACAGTTTTTCTATTCCCAATTAGCCGTTTAAGTGTACTTATTGAAAGTAGTAATTCTTTCATAGGCCGCCCTTTCTTAGTATTTGACGTTCCTTATATTGCGGTATGAGGCTTCGCAGTAGGTTGCAAACATTCATCACCCATGACTGTCCCCAATTGAGCTCAGAAGCTCAATGTCTATCATGACCTCTCTTTTAGAATGTCCAAGAGCAAGCAAACTATTCCTCCAGGAGAGGGCGCCAACAGACTACTAAAGAGATCATCATTACTCAAAGAAAACCCCAAAAACCAATGCATGATAGGAATAAACAGGTAACTTTCTTTGGAGTGGAAGCGGAGAGATCGCACCAGATGCCAATTCTAGATGTTATCACACCTGTGGTCACTGCAGCAGCAGGTGAATCCACTTTGTCCAAAAGGGATCTATTCCATTCAATTGCAAATGATCTAGATAAGACAGAGAACTGCAGCACGGGGACATAGCCGAGTTGGTCAGGTTGAGTGGTGATGAGTTTGCTATTTGGATGAATAAAGAAAGTCAAAAGTGTGAAAGATAAAAAACAAAAGGAGGAAGTGTGAAAAGTGAATGGGCCAAATTGAGGTGCATATGAAGACGTATGCTTTCTTCCAATTCATTAAATCGGGCTAATATGAATCAGGTGAATTGAGTTCTGCTTTTGGAAACTGGGTTAAGAAGGGGTGCACCGTTCCTGGAGGTACTGCAATACCAGGTCAATGCGTGGAGTGGACAGAGCAAGCTCTTTTTCCATCTCCCTGTTCTAAAAATCCATTTAATATATGGTCCCCAGATAGGGGACGTATCAGATATTAAACTGATAAGAACAGATACTACACTTGATCTTAGCCAAAAGGCCGAGAAGCGATAACCAGAATTGGTTTGGGCCTCGAGTGGCACCCTGGCCTATGCCGGACACATCTTAGGGAGAGAGAGCGAGAGGGAGACAAACCCACGCCTACACAAGACATTTTGTCACCCAAGCCAACCCTTGAAAAGGCTGCTTTGCAGAGCCAAAACAAGAAGAATGGTGCGTTTTGCAGCCGCCGCCCACTGCAATGAATCTGAATAACTCCTCCTTTAGGGCGCAAGCAACTCCCCTCCCCCTTGCAGTCTTTCCAATTCACGATACAAAAAGACGGACAGGACAGGTTGCCTGACTTTCCGTCACTGCCACCCTTTGCCATCCTTACCCGTAGAAAGCCCTTTCATCATCCCCAAACCCTAATCTTTTCCCTTTCCTTCCCAGCCCCCAAACCCTGCCCTCTGTACCTTTCTCACCACCCGCTTCCCTTCTCCTGTCATCCCCCTACCACCCGGGAAAAAAAGAGATTGCCCCCTCCTTCCACTAGCCCACCCTCCCACCCAAAGAACAACTTCTTCTGCGCAGCTTGTTTTCTAGGCAGCAGCGCTATTGTGATGTCATCGGGGGGCATTGTGACAAGCCGCCAGTGTTCCGTCTCTTCATGTTGTGCACAGTTCAAACGGAAAATACATCAACAGGCAGACTACAGAAAAGCTTACTATCAAAGGTTAGAGGGGGGCTTTCTCAGAGGGCTTTTTACAGTTTTTCTATTCCCAATTAGCCGTTTAAGTGTACTTATTGAAAGTAGTAATTCTTTCATAGGCCGCCCTTTCTTAGTATTTGACGTTCCTTATATTGCGGTATGAGGCTTCGCAGTAGGTTGCAAACATTCATCACCCATGACTGTCCCCAATTGAGCTCAGAAGCTCAATGTCTATCATGACCTCTCTTTTAGAATGTCCAAGAGCAAGCAAACTATTCCTCCAGGAGAGGGCGCCAACAGACTACTAAAGAGATCATCATTACTCAAAGAAAACCCCAAAAACCAATGCATGATAGGAATAAACAGGTAACTTTCTTTGGAGTGGAAGCGGAGAGATCGCACCAGATGCCAATTCTAGATGTTATCACACCTGTGGTCACTGCAGCAGCAGGTGAATCCACTTTGTCCAAAAGGGATCTATTCCATTCAATTGCAAATGATCTAGATAAGACAGAGAACTGCAGCACGGGGACATAGCCGAGTTGGTCAGGTTGAGTGGTGATGAGTTTGCTATTTGGATGAATAAAGAAAGTCAAAAGTGTGAAAGATAAAAAACAAAAGGAGGAAGTGTGAAAAGTGAATGGGCCAAATTGAGGTGCATATGAAGACGTATGCTTTCTTCCAATTCATTAAATCGGGCTAATATGAATCAGGTGAATTGAGTTCTGCTTTTGGAAACTGGGTTAAGAAGGGGTGCACCGTTCCTGGAGGTACTGCAATACCAGGTCAATGCGTGGAGTGGACAGAGCAAGCTCTTTTTCCATCTCCCTGTTCTAAAAATCCATTTAATATATGGTCCCCAGATAGGGGACGTATCAGATATTAAACTGATAAGAACAGATACTACACTTGATCTTAGCCAAAAGGCCGAGAAGCGATAACCAGAATTGGTTTGGGCCTCGAGTGGCACCCTGGCCTATGCCGGACACATCTTAGGGAGAGAGAGCGAGAGGGAGACAAACCCACGCCTACACAAGACATTTTGTCACCCAAGCCAACCCTTGAAAAGGCTGCTTTGCAGAGCCAAAACAAGAAGAATGGTGCGTTTTGCAGCCGCCGCCCACTGCAATGAATCTGAATAACTCCTCCTTTAGGGCGCAAGCAACTCCCCTCCCCCTTGCAGTCTTTCCAATTCACGATACAAAAAGACGGACAGGACAGGTTGCCTGACTTTCCGTCACTGCCACCCTTTGCCATCCTTACCCGTAGAAAGCCCTTTCATCATCCCCAAACCCTAATCTTTTCCCTTTCCTTCCCAGCCCCCAAACCCTGCCCTCTGTACCTTTCTCACCACCCGCTTCCCTTCTCCTGTCATCCCCCTACCACCCGGGAAAAAAAGAGATTGCCCCCTCCTTCCACTAGCCCACCCTCCCACCCAAAGAACAACTTCTTCTGCGCAGCTTGTTTTCTAGGCAGCAGCGCTATTGTGATGTCATCGGGGGGCATTGTGACAAGCCGCCAGTGTTCCGTCTCTTCATGTTGTGCACAGTTCAAACGGAAAATACATCAACAGGCAGACTACAGAAAAGCTTACTATCAAAGGTTAGAGGGGGGCTTTCTCAGAGGGCTTTTTACAGTTTTTCTATTCCCAATTAGCCGTTTAAGTGTACTTATTGAAAGTAGTAATTCTTTCATAGGCCGCCCTTTCTTAGTATTTGACGTTCCTTATATTGCGGTATGAGGCTTCGCAGTAGGTTGCAAACATTCATCACCCATGACTGTCCCCAATTGAGCTCAGAAGCTCAATGTCTATCATGACCTCTCTTTTAGAATGTCCAAGAGCAAGCAAACTATTCCTCCAGGAGAGGGCGCCAACAGACTACTAAAGAGATCATCATTACTCAAAGAAAACCCCAAAAACCAATGCATGATAGGAATAAACAGGTAACTTTCTTTGGAGTGGAAGCGGAGAGATCGCACCAGATGCCAATTCTAGATGTTATCACACCTGTGGTCACTGCAGCAGCAGGTGAATCCACTTTGTCCAAAAGGGATCTATTCCATTCAATTGCAAATGATCTAGATAAGACAGAGAACTGCAGCACGGGGACATAGCCGAGTTGGTCAGGTTGAGTGGTGATGAGTTTGCTATTTGGATGAATAAAGAAAGTCAAAAGTGTGAAAGATAAAAAACAAAAGGAGGAAGTGTGAAAAGTGAATGGGCCAAATTGAGGTGCATATGAAGACGTATGCTTTCTTCCAATTCATTAAATCGGGCTAATATGAATCAGGTGAATTGAGTTCTGCTTTTGGAAACTGGGTTAAGAAGGGGTGCACCGTTCCTGGAGGTACTGCAATACCAGGTCAATGCGTGGAGTGGACAGAGCAAGCTCTTTTTCCATCTCCCTGTTCTAAAAATCCATTTAATATATGGTCCCCAGATAGGGGACGTATCAGATATTAAACTGATAAGAACAGATACTACACTTGATCTTAGCCAAAAGGCCGAGAAGCGATAACCAGAATTGGTTTGGGCCTCGAGTGGCACCCTGGCCTATGCCGGACACATCTTAGGGAGAGAGAGCGAGAGGGAGACAAACCCACGCCTACACAAGACATTTTGTCACCCAAGCCAACCCTTGAAAAGGCTGCTTTGCAGAGCCAAAACAAGAAGAATGGTGCGTTTTGCAGCCGCCGCCCACTGCAATGAATCTGAATAACTCCTCCTTTAGGGCGCAAGCAACTCCCCTCCCCCTTGCAGTCTTTCCAATTCACGATACAAAAAGACGGACAGGACAGGTTGCCTGACTTTCCGTCACTGCCACCCTTTGCCATCCTTACCCGTAGAAAGCCCTTTCATCATCCCCAAACCCTAATCTTTTCCCTTTCCTTCCCAGCCCCCAAACCCTGCCCTCTGTACCTTTCTCACCACCCGCTTCCCTTCTCCTGTCATCCCCCTACCACCCGGGAAAAAAAGAGATTGCCCCCTCCTTCCACTAGCCCACCCTCCCACCCAAAGAACAACTTCTTCTGCGCAGCTTGTTTTCTAGGCAGCAGCGCTATTGTGATGTCATCGGGGGGCATTGTGACAAGCCGCCAGTGTTCCGTCTCTTCATGTTGTGCACAGTTCAAACGGAAAATACATCAACAGGCAGACTACAGAAAAGCTTACTATCAAAGGTTAGAGGGGGGCTTTCTCAGAGGGCTTTTTACAGTTTTTCTATTCCCAATTAGCCGTTTAAGTGTACTTATTGAAAGTAGTAATTCTTTCATAGGCCGCCCTTTCTTAGTATTTGACGTTCCTTATATTGCGGTATGAGGCTTCGCAGTAGGTTGCAAACATTCATCACCCATGACTGTCCCCAATTGAGCTCAGAAGCTCAATGTCTATCATGACCTCTCTTTTAGAATGTCCAAGAGCAAGCAAACTATTCCTCCAGGAGAGGGCGCCAACAGACTACTAAAGAGATCATCATTACTCAAAGAAAACCCCAAAAACCAATGCATGATAGGAATAAACAGGTAACTTTCTTTGGAGTGGAAGCGGAGAGATCGCACCAGATGCCAATTCTAGATGTTATCACACCTGTGGTCACTGCAGCAGCAGGTGAATCCACTTTGTCCAAAAGGGATCTATTCCATTCAATTGCAAATGATCTAGATAAGACAGAGAACTGCAGCACGGGGACATAGCCGAGTTGGTCAGGTTGAGTGGTGATGAGTTTGCTATTTGGATGAATAAAGAAAGTCAAAAGTGTGAAAGATAAAAAACAAAAGGAGGAAGTGTGAAAAGTGAATGGGCCAAATTGAGGTGCATATGAAGACGTATGCTTTCTTCCAATTCATTAAATCGGGCTAATATGAATCAGGTGAATTGAGTTCTGCTTTTGGAAACTGGGTTAAGAAGGGGTGCACCGTTCCTGGAGGTACTGCAATACCAGGTCAATGCGTGGAGTGGACAGAGCAAGCTCTTTTTCCATCTCCCTGTTCTAAAAATCCATTTAATATATGGTCCCCAGATAGGGGACGTATCAGATATTAAACTGATAAGAACAGATTTTTGATTTAACAGCATCTTTATTATCATGCACTACTCACAAAAAGGTAACAAACCGTGTACAGTGCCGCAGCCCCGTACACACAGAACTATACAATCCTTCTTACATAGCCATAGAGTACGACGCACTAAACTATACATCACACTCCTATGCTTATCCATAACACTCAAGCTGAAAGAAAAAGTTAGACAATAAATAACGACGAACCGGCGATTGGGGGATGGGGGTAGGGGAAAAGGGGGATAGGGTGGGGAAATCACAGGCCCGAAGCTTTATTGAAAGACGCACATAACGGGAAAAGGAGGGAGGGGGCATGGAAGAGGTCTAAACCTCCTCCTCGGCGCTGTCGTCCGGACTGTCCATGATGGAATAGTCTCTGAGCAGGCTGTGGATCAGCCTGCGGCAATCCTGGATAGACATCCTCTCCCTCTTCAAGATGAGCCGGTTCCTGGCGACCCAAATAGCGTCCTTAAAGCAGTTCATAAGGCGCCAAGCCTCCTGGATGGCTCCAACGGTGTGAGTCCCAGGGAAGAGTCCATAAAGTACGGAATGGTACGATAGGCTCTCTCTGGGGACGGAGTTCCTCAGGTCATCCTCCAGGGCAACCAACAAGCGCTGTGTGAAACGGCAGTCCCAAAAGGCGTGCAGCGATGTTTCCTCCACGAAGGGGCACCTTGGGCAGTACCGGGTTTTGCACAGGTTCCGGGCGTGCATGAATGACCGGACGGGCAGTCCGCCCTGTATCGCCATCCATGACAAGTCCTTGTGCCCGTTGGTCAATCCAGCCGATGACACGTTTGTCCAAACAGTCTCCAGTGTGTATAAGAACAGATACTACACTTGATCTTAGCCAAAAGGCCGAGAAGCGATAACCAGAATTGGTTTGGGCCTCGAGTGGCACCCTGGCCTATGCCGGACACATCTTAGGGAGAGAGAGCGAGAGGGAGACAAACCCACGCCTACACAAGACATTTTGTCACCCAAGCCAACCCTTGAAAAGGCTGCTTTGCAGAGCCAAAACAAGAAGAATGGTGCGTTTTGCAGCCGCCGCCCACTGCAATGAATCTGAATAACTCCTCCTTTAGGGCGCAAGCAACTCCCCTCCCCCTTGCAGTCTTTCCAATTCACGATACAAAAAGACGGACAGGACAGGTTGCCTGACTTTCCGTCACTGCCACCCTTTGCCATCCTTACCCGTAGAAAGCCCTTTCATCATCCCCAAACCCTAATCTTTTCCCTTTCCTTCCCAGCCCCCAAACCCTGCCCTCTGTACCTTTCTCACCACCCGCTTCCCTTCTCCTGTCATCCCCCTACCACCCGGGAAAAAAAGAGATTGCCCCCTCCTTCCACTAGCCCACCCTCCCACCCAAAGAACAACTTCTTCTGCGCAGCTTGTTTTCTAGGCAGCAGCGCTATTGTGATGTCATCGGGGGGCATTGTGACAAGCCGCCAGTGTTCCGTCTCTTCATGTTGTGCACAGTTCAAACGGAAAATACATCAACAGGCAGACTACAGAAAAGCTTACTATCAAAGGTTAGAGGGGGGCTTTCTCAGAGGGCTTTTTACAGTTTTTCTATTCCCAATTAGCCGTTTAAGTGTACTTATTGAAAGTAGTAATTCTTTCATAGGCCGCCCTTTCTTAGTATTTGACGTTCCTTATATTGCGGTATGAGGCTTCGCAGTAGGTTGCAAACATTCATCACCCATGACTGTCCCCAATTGAGCTCAGAAGCTCAATGTCTATCATGACCTCTCTTTTAGAATGTCCAAGAGCAAGCAAACTATTCCTCCAGGAGAGGGCGCCAACAGACTACTAAAGAGATCATCATTACTCAAAGAAAACCCCAAAAACCAATGCATGATAGGAATAAACAGGTAACTTTCTTTGGAGTGGAAGCGGAGAGATCGCACCAGATGCCAATTCTAGATGTTATCACACCTGTGGTCACTGCAGCAGCAGGTGAATCCACTTTGTCCAAAAGGGATCTATTCCATTCAATTGCAAATGATCTAGATAAGACAGAGAACTGCAGCACGGGGACATAGCCGAGTTGGTCAGGTTGAGTGGTGATGAGTTTGCTATTTGGATGAATAAAGAAAGTCAAAAGTGTGAAAGATAAAAAACAAAAGGAGGAAGTGTGAAAAGTGAATGGGCCAAATTGAGGTGCATATGAAGACGTATGCTTTCTTCCAATTCATTAAATCGGGCTAATATGAATCAGGTGAATTGAGTTCTGCTTTTGGAAACTGGGTTAAGAAGGGGTGCACCGTTCCTGGAGGTACTGCAATACCAGGTCAATGCGTGGAGTGGACAGAGCAAGCTCTTTTTCCATCTCCCTGTTCTAAAAATCCATTTAATATATGGTCCCCAGATAGGGGACGTATCAGATATTAAACTGATAAGAACAGATACTACACTTGATCTTAGCCAAAAGGCCGAGAAGCGATAACCAGAATTGGTTTGGGCCTCGAGTGGCACCCTGGCCTATGCCGGACACATCTTAGGGAGAGAGAGCGAGAGGGAGACAAACCCACGCCTACACAAGACATTTTGTCACCCAAGCCAACCCTTGAAAAGGCTGCTTTGCAGAGCCAAAACAAGAAGAATGGTGCGTTTTGCAGCCGCCGCCCACTGCAATGAATCTGAATAACTCCTCCTTTAGGGCGCAAGCAACTCCCCTCCCCCTTGCAGTCTTTCCAATTCACGATACAAAAAGACGGACAGGACAGGTTGCCTGACTTTCCGTCACTGCCACCCTTTGCCATCCTTACCCGTAGAAAGCCCTTTCATCATCCCCAAACCCTAATCTTTTCCCTTTCCTTCCCAGCCCCCAAACCCTGCCCTCTGTACCTTTCTCACCACCCGCTTCCCTTCTCCTGTCATCCCCCTACCACCCGGGAAAAAAAGAGATTGCCCCCTCCTTCCACTAGCCCACCCTCCCACCCAAAGAACAACTTCTTCTGCGCAGCTTGTTTTCTAGGCAGCAGCGCTATTGTGATGTCATCGGGGGGCATTGTGACAAGCCGCCAGTGTTCCGTCTCTTCATGTTGTGCACAGTTCAAACGGAAAATACATCAACAGGCAGACTACAGAAAAGCTTACTATCAAAGGTTAGAGGGGGGCTTTCTCAGAGGGCTTTTTACAGTTTTTCTATTCCCAATTAGCCGTTTAAGTGTACTTATTGAAAGTAGTAATTCTTTCATAGGCCGCCCTTTCTTAGTATTTGACGTTCCTTATATTGCGGTATGAGGCTTCGCAGTAGGTTGCAAACATTCATCACCCATGACTGTCCCCAATTGAGCTCAGAAGCTCAATGTCTATCATGACCTCTCTTTTAGAATGTCCAAGAGCAAGCAAACTATTCCTCCAGGAGAGGGCGCCAACAGACTACTAAAGAGATCATCATTACTCAAAGAAAACCCCAAAAACCAATGCATGATAGGAATAAACAGGTAACTTTCTTTGGAGTGGAAGCGGAGAGATCGCACCAGATGCCAATTCTAGATGTTATCACACCTGTGGTCACTGCAGCAGCAGGTGAATCCACTTTGTCCAAAAGGGATCTATTCCATTCAATTGCAAATGATCTAGATAAGACAGAGAACTGCAGCACGGGGACATAGCCGAGTTGGTCAGGTTGAGTGGTGATGAGTTTGCTATTTGGATGAATAAAGAAAGTCAAAAGTGTGAAAGATAAAAAACAAAAGGAGGAAGTGTGAAAAGTGAATGGGCCAAATTGAGGTGCATATGAAGACGTATGCTTTCT
Organism: Anomaloglossus baeobatrachus; assembly: GCF_048569485.1. NCBI lineage: Eukaryota > Metazoa > Chordata > Amphibia > Anura > Aromobatidae > Anomaloglossus > Anomaloglossus baeobatrachus. The sequence continues at coordinate 396,301 of NW_027441971.1, read as the reverse complement.
TCCAATTCATTAAATCGGGCTAATATGAATCAGGTGAATTGAGTTCTGCTTTTGGAAACTGGGTTAAGAAGGGGTGCACCGTTCCTGGAGGTACTGCAATACCAGGTCAATGCGTGGAGTGGACAGAGCAAGCTCTTTTTCCATCTCCCTGTTCTAAAAATCCATTTAATATATGGTCCCCAGATAGGGGACGTATCAGATATTAAACTGATAAGAACAGATACTACACTTGATCTTAGCCAAAAGGCCGAGAAGCGATAACCAGAATTGGTTTGGGCCTCGAGTGGCACCCTGGCCTATGCCGGACACATCTTAGGGAGAGAGAGCGAGAGGGAGACAAACCCACGCCTACACAAGACATTTTGTCACCCAAGCCAACCCTTGAAAAGGCTGCTTTGCAGAGCCAAAACAAGAAGAATGGTGCGTTTTGCAGCCGCCGCCCACTGCAATGAATCTGAATAACTCCTCCTTTAGGGCGCAAGCAACTCCCCTCCCCCTTGCAGTCTTTCCAATTCACGATACAAAAAGACGGACAGGACAGGTTGCCTGACTTTCCGTCACTGCCACCCTTTGCCATCCTTACCCGTAGAAAGCCCTTTCATCATCCCCAAACCCTAATCTTTTCCCTTTCCTTCCCAGCCCCCAAACCCTGCCCTCTGTACCTTTCTCACCACCCGCTTCCCTTCTCCTGTCATCCCCCTACCACCCGGGAAAAAAAGAGATTGCCCCCTCCTTCCACTAGCCCACCCTCCCACCCAAAGAACAACTTCTTCTGCGCAGCTTGTTTTCTAGGCAGCAGCGCTATTGTGATGTCATCGGGGGGCATTGTGACAAGCCGCCAGTGTTCCGTCTCTTCATGTTGTGCACAGTTCAAACGGAAAATACATCAACAGGCAGACTACAGAAAAGCTTACTATCAAAGGTTAGAGGGGGGCTTTCTCAGAGGGCTTTTTACAGTTTTTCTATTCCCAATTAGCCGTTTAAGTGTACTTATTGAAAGTAGTAATTCTTTCATAGGCCGCCCTTTCTTAGTATTTGACGTTCCTTATATTGCGGTATGAGGCTTCGCAGTAGGTTGCAAACATTCATCACCCATGACTGTCCCCAATTGAGCTCAGAAGCTCAATGTCTATCATGACCTCTCTTTTAGAATGTCCAAGAGCAAGCAAACTATTCCTCCAGGAGAGGGCGCCAACAGACTACTAAAGAGATCATCATTACTCAAAGAAAACCCCAAAAACCAATGCATGATAGGAATAAACAGGTAACTTTCTTTGGAGTGGAAGCGGAGAGATCGCACCAGATGCCAATTCTAGATGTTATCACACCTGTGGTCACTGCAGCAGCAGGTGAATCCACTTTGTCCAAAAGGGATCTATTCCATTCAATTGCAAATGATCTAGATAAGACAGAGAACTGCAGCACGGGGACATAGCCGAGTTGGTCAGGTTGAGTGGTGATGAGTTTGCTATTTGGATGAATAAAGAAAGTCAAAAGTGTGAAAGATAAAAAACAAAAGGAGGAAGTGTGAAAAGTGAATGGGCCAAATTGAGGTGCATATGAAGACGTATGCTTTCTTCCAATTCATTAAATCGGGCTAATATGAATCAGGTGAATTGAGTTCTGCTTTTGGAAACTGGGTTAAGAAGGGGTGCACCGTTCCTGGAGGTACTGCAATACCAGGTCAATGCGTGGAGTGGACAGAGCAAGCTCTTTTTCCATCTCCCTGTTCTAAAAATCCATTTAATATATGGTCCCCAGATAGGGGACGTATCAGATATTAAACTGATAAGAACAGATACTACACTTGATCTTAGCCAAAAGGCCGAGAAGCGATAACCAGAATTGGTTTGGGCCTCGAGTGGCACCCTGGCCTATGCCGGACACATCTTAGGGAGAGAGAGCGAGAGGGAGACAAACCCACGCCTACACAAGACATTTTGTCACCCAAGCCAACCCTTGAAAAGGCTGCTTTGCAGAGCCAAAACAAGAAGAATGGTGCGTTTTGCAGCCGCCGCCCACTGCAATGAATCTGAATAACTCCTCCTTTAGGGCGCAAGCAACTCCCCTCCCCCTTGCAGTCTTTCCAATTCACGATACAAAAAGACGGACAGGACAGGTTGCCTGACTTTCCGTCACTGCCACCCTTTGCCATCCTTACCCGTAGAAAGCCCTTTCATCATCCCCAAACCCTAATCTTTTCCCTTTCCTTCCCAGCCCCCAAACCCTGCCCTCTGTACCTTTCTCACCACCCGCTTCCCTTCTCCTGTCATCCCCCTACCACCCGGGAAAAAAAGAGATTGCCCCCTCCTTCCACTAGCCCACCCTCCCACCCAAAGAACAACTTCTTCTGCGCAGCTTGTTTTCTAGGCAGCAGCGCTATTGTGATGTCATCGGGGGGCATTGTGACAAGCCGCCAGTGTTCCGTCTCTTCATGTTGTGCACAGTTCAAACGGAAAATACATCAACAGGCAGACTACAGAAAAGCTTACTATCAAAGGTTAGAGGGGGGCTTTCTCAGAGGGCTTTTTACAGTTTTTCTATTCCCAATTAGCCGTTTAAGTGTACTTATTGAAAGTAGTAATTCTTTCATAGGCCGCCCTTTCTTAGTATTTGACGTTCCTTATATTGCGGTATGAGGCTTCGCAGTAGGTTGCAAACATTCATCACCCATGACTGTCCCCAATTGAGCTCAGAAGCTCAATGTCTATCATGACCTCTCTTTTAGAATGTCCAAGAGCAAGCAAACTATTCCTCCAGGAGAGGGCGCCAACAGACTACTAAAGAGATCATCATTACTCAAAGAAAACCCCAAAAACCAATGCATGATAGGAATAAACAGGTAACTTTCTTTGGAGTGGAAGCGGAGAGATCGCACCAGATGCCAATTCTAGATGTTATCACACCTGTGGTCACTGCAGCAGCAGGTGAATCCACTTTGTCCAAAAGGGATCTATTCCATTCAATTGCAAATGATCTAGATAAGACAGAGAACTGCAGCACGGGGACATAGCCGAGTTGGTCAGGTTGAGTGGTGATGAGTTTGCTATTTGGATGAATAAAGAAAGTCAAAAGTGTGAAAGATAAAAAACAAAAGGAGGAAGTGTGAAAAGTGAATGGGCCAAATTGAGGTGCATATGAAGACGTATGCTTTCTTCCAATTCATTAAATCGGGCTAATATGAATCAGGTGAATTGAGTTCTGCTTTTGGAAACTGGGTTAAGAAGGGGTGCACCGTTCCTGGAGGTACTGCAATACCAGGTCAATGCGTGGAGTGGACAGAGCAAGCTCTTTTTCCATCTCCCTGTTCTAAAAATCCATTTAATATATGGTCCCCAGATAGGGGACGTATCAGATATTAAACTGATAAGAACAGATACTACACTTGATCTTAGCCAAAAGGCCGAGAAGCGATAACCAGAATTGGTTTGGGCCTCGAGTGGCACCCTGGCCTATGCCGGACACATCTTAGGGAGAGAGAGCGAGAGGGAGACAAACCCACGCCTACACAAGACATTTTGTCACCCAAGCCAACCCTTGAAAAGGCTGCTTTGCAGAGCCAAAACAAGAAGAATGGTGCGTTTTGCAGCCGCCGCCCACTGCAATGAATCTGAATAACTCCTCCTTTAGGGCGCAAGCAACTCCCCTCCCCCTTGCAGTCTTTCCAATTCACGATACAAAAAGACGGACAGGACAGGTTGCCTGACTTTCCGTCACTGCCACCCTTTGCCATCCTTACCCGTAGAAAGCCCTTTCATCATCCCCAAACCCTAATCTTTTCCCTTTCCTTCCCAGCCCCCAAACCCTGCCCTCTGTACCTTTCTCACCACCCGCTTCCCTTCTCCTGTCATCCCCCTACCACCCGGGAAAAAAAGAGATTGCCCCCTCCTTCCACTAGCCCACCCTCCCACCCAAAGAACAACTTCTTCTGCGCAGCTTGTTTTCTAGGCAGCAGCGCTATTGTGATGTCATCGGGGGGCATTGTGACAAGCCGCCAGTGTTCCGTCTCTTCATGTTGTGCACAGTTCAAACGGAAAATACATCAACAGGCAGACTACAGAAAAGCTTACTATCAAAGGTTAGAGGGGGGCTTTCTCAGAGGGCTTTTTACAGTTTTTCTATTCCCAATTAGCCGTTTAAGTGTACTTATTGAAAGTAGTAATTCTTTCATAGGCCGCCCTTTCTTAGTATTTGACGTTCCTTATATTGCGGTATGAGGCTTCGCAGTAGGTTGCAAACATTCATCACCCATGACTGTCCCCAATTGAGCTCAGAAGCTCAATGTCTATCATGACCTCTCTTTTAGAATGTCCAAGAGCAAGCAAACTATTCCTCCAGGAGAGGGCGCCAACAGACTACTAAAGAGATCATCATTACTCAAAGAAAACCCCAAAAACCAATGCATGATAGGAATAAACAGGTAACTTTCTTTGGAGTGGAAGCGGAGAGATCGCACCAGATGCCAATTCTAGATGTTATCACACCTGTGGTCACTGCAGCAGCAGGTGAATCCACTTTGTCCAAAAGGGATCTATTCCATTCAATTGCAAATGATCTAGATAAGACAGAGAACTGCAGCACGGGGACATAGCCGAGTTGGTCAGGTTGAGTGGTGATGAGTTTGCTATTTGGATGAATAAAGAAAGTCAAAAGTGTGAAAGATAAAAAACAAAAGGAGGAAGTGTGAAAAGTGAATGGGCCAAATTGAGGTGCATATGAAGACGTATGCTTTCTTCCAATTCATTAAATCGGGCTAATATGAATCAGGTGAATTGAGTTCTGCTTTTGGAAACTGGGTTAAGAAGGGGTGCACCGTTCCTGGAGGTACTGCAATACCAGGTCAATGCGTGGAGTGGACAGAGCAAGCTCTTTTTCCATCTCCCTGTTCTAAAAATCCATTTAATATATGGTCCCCAGATAGGGGACGTATCAGATATTAAACTGATAAGAACAGATACTACACTTGATCTTAGCCAAAAGGCCGAGAAGCGATAACCAGAATTGGTTTGGGCCTCGAGTGGCACCCTGGCCTATGCCGGACACATCTTAGGGAGAGAGAGCGAGAGGGAGACAAACCCACGCCTACACAAGACATTTTGTCACCCAAGCCAACCCTTGAAAAGGCTGCTTTGCAGAGCCAAAACAAGAAGAATGGTGCGTTTTGCAGCCGCCGCCCACTGCAATGAATCTGAATAACTCCTCCTTTAGGGCGCAAGCAACTCCCCTCCCCCTTGCAGTCTTTCCAATTCACGATACAAAAAGACGGACAGGACAGGTTGCCTGACTTTCCGTCACTGCCACCCTTTGCCATCCTTACCCGTAGAAAGCCCTTTCATCATCCCCAAACCCTAATCTTTTCCCTTTCCTTCCCAGCCCCCAAACCCTGCCCTCTGTACCTTTCTCACCACCCGCTTCCCTTCTCCTGTCATCCCCCTACCACCCGGGAAAAAAAGAGATTGCCCCCTCCTTCCACTAGCCCACCCTCCCACCCAAAGAACAACTTCTTCTGCGCAGCTTGTTTTCTAGGCAGCAGCGCTATTGTGATGTCATCGGGGGGCATTGTGACAAGCCGCCAGTGTTCCGTCTCTTCATGTTGTGCACAGTTCAAACGGAAAATACATCAACAGGCAGACTACAGAAAAGCTTACTATCAAAGGTTAGAGGGGGGCTTTCTCAGAGGGCTTTTTACAGTTTTTCTATTCCCAATTAGCCGTTTAAGTGTACTTATTGAAAGTAGTAATTCTTTCATAGGCCGCCCTTTCTTAGTATTTGACGTTCCTTATATTGCGGTATGAGGCTTCGCAGTAGGTTGCAAACATTCATCACCCATGACTGTCCCCAATTGAGCTCAGAAGCTCAATGTCTATCATGACCTCTCTTTTAGAATGTCCAAGAGCAAGCAAACTATTCCTCCAGGAGAGGGCGCCAACAGACTACTAAAGAGATCATCATTACTCAAAGAAAACCCCAAAAACCAATGCATGATAGGAATAAACAGGTAACTTTCTTTGGAGTGGAAGCGGAGAGATCGCACCAGATGCCAATTCTAGATGTTATCACACCTGTGGTCACTGCAGCAGCAGGTGAATCCACTTTGTCCAAAAGGGATCTATTCCATTCAATTGCAAATGATCTAGATAAGACAGAGAACTGCAGCACGGGGACATAGCCGAGTTGGTCAGGTTGAGTGGTGATGAGTTTGCTATTTGGATGAATAAAGAAAGTCAAAAGTGTGAAAGATAAAAAACAAAAGGAGGAAGTGTGAAAAGTGAATGGGCCAAATTGAGGTGCATATGAAGACGTATGCTTTCTTCCAATTCATTAAATCGGGCTAATATGAATCAGGTGAATTGAGTTCTGCTTTTGGAAACTGGGTTAAGAAGGGGTGCACCGTTCCTGGAGGTACTGCAATACCAGGTCAATGCGTGGAGTGGACAGAGCAAGCTCTTTTTCCATCTCCCTGTTCTAAAAATCCATTTAATATATGGTCCCCAGATAGGGGACGTATCAGATATTAAACTGATAAGAACAGATACTACACTTGATCTTAGCCAAAAGGCCGAGAAGCGATAACCAGAATTGGTTTGGGCCTCGAGTGGCACCCTGGCCTATGCCGGACACATCTTAGGGAGAGAGAGCGAGAGGGAGACAAACCCACGCCTACACAAGACATTTTGTCACCCAAGCCAACCCTTGAAAAGGCTGCTTTGCAGAGCCAAAACAAGAAGAATGGTGCGTTTTGCAGCCGCCGCCCACTGCAATGAATCTGAATAACTCCTCCTTTAGGGCGCAAGCAACTCCCCTCCCCCTTGCAGTCTTTCCAATTCACGATACAAAAAGACGGACAGGACAGGTTGCCTGACTTTCCGTCACTGCCACCCTTTGCCATCCTTACCCGTAGAAAGCCCTTTCATCATCCCCAAACCCTAATCTTTTCCCTTTCCTTCCCAGCCCCCAAACCCTGCCCTCTGTACCTTTCTCACCACCCGCTTCCCTTCTCCTGTCATCCCCCTACCACCCGGGAAAAAAAGAGATTGCCCCCTCCTTCCACTAGCCCACCCTCCCACCCAAAGAACAACTTCTTCTGCGCAGCTTGTTTTCTAGGCAGCAGCGCTATTGTGATGTCATCGGGGGGCATTGTGACAAGCCGCCAGTGTTCCGTCTCTTCATGTTGTGCACAGTTCAAACGGAAAATACATCAACAGGCAGACTACAGAAAAGCTTACTATCAAAGGTTAGAGGGGGGCTTTCTCAGAGGGCTTTTTACAGTTTTTCTATTCCCAATTAGCCGTTTAAGTGTACTTATTGAAAGTAGTAATTCTTTCATAGGCCGCCCTTTCTTAGTATTTGACGTTCCTTATATTGCGGTATGAGGCTTCGCAGTAGGTTGCAAACATTCATCACCCATGACTGTCCCCAATTGAGCTCAGAAGCTCAATGTCTATCATGACCTCTCTTTTAGAATGTCCAAGAGCAAGCAAACTATTCCTCCAGGAGAGGGCGCCAACAGACTACTAAAGAGATCATCATTACTCAAAGAAAACCCCAAAAACCAATGCATGATAGGAATAAACAGGTAACTTTCTTTGGAGTGGAAGCGGAGAGATCGCACCAGATGCCAATTCTAGATGTTATCACACCTGTGGTCACTGCAGCAGCAGGTGAATCCACTTTGTCCAAAAGGGATCTATTCCATTCAATTGCAAATGATCTAGATAAGACAGAGAACTGCAGCACGGGGACATAGCCGAGTTGGTCAGGTTGAGTGGTGATGAGTTTGCTATTTGGATGAATAAAGAAAGTCAAAAGTGTGAAAGATAAAAAACAAAAGGAGGAAGTGTGAAAAGTGAATGGGCCAAATTGAGGTGCATATGAAGACGTATGCTTTCTTCCAATTCATTAAATCGGGCTAATATGAATCAGGTGAATTGAGTTCTGCTTTTGGAAACTGGGTTAAGAAGGGGTGCACCGTTCCTGGAGGTACTGCAATACCAGGTCAATGCGTGGAGTGGACAGAGCAAGCTCTTTTTCCATCTCCCTGTTCTAAAAATCCATTTAATATATGGTCCCCAGATAGGGGACGTATCAGATATTAAACTGATAAGAACAGATACTACACTTGATCTTAGCCAAAAGGCCGAGAAGCGATAACCAGAATTGGTTTGGGCCTCGAGTGGCACCCTGGCCTATGCCGGACACATCTTAGGGAGAGAGAGCGAGAGGGAGACAAACCCACGCCTACACAAGACATTTTGTCACCCAAGCCAACCCTTGAAAAGGCTGCTTTGCAGAGCCAAAACAAGAAGAATGGTGCGTTTTGCAGCCGCCGCCCACTGCAATGAATCTGAATAACTCCTCCTTTAGGGCGCAAGCAACTCCCCTCCCCCTTGCAGTCTTTCCAATTCACGATACAAAAAGACGGACAGGACAGGTTGACTGACTTTCCGTCACTGCCACCCTTTGCCATCCTTACCCGTAGAAAGCCCTTTCATCATCCCCAAACCCTAATCTTTTCCCTTTCCTTCCCAGCCCCCAAACCCTGCCCTCTGTACCTTTCTCACCACCCGCTTCCCTTCTCCTGTCATCCCCCTACCACCCGGGAAAAAAAGAGATTGCCCCCTCCTTCCACTAGCCCACCCTCCCACCCAAAGAACAACTTCTTCTGCGCAGCTTGTTTTCTAGGCAGCAGCGCTATTGTGATGTCATCGGGGGGCATTGTGACAAGCCGCCAGTGTTCCGTCTCTTCATGTTGTGCACAGTTCAAACGGAAAATACATCAACAGGCAGACTACAGAAAAGCTTACTATCAAAGGTTAGAGGGGGGCTTTCTCAGAGGGCTTTTTACAGTTTTTCTATTCCCAATTAGCCGTTTAAGTGTACTTATTGAAAGTAGTAATTCTTTCATAGGCCGCCCTTTCTTAGTATTTGACGTTCCTTATATTGCGGTATGAGGCTTCGCAGTAGGTTGCAAACATTCATCACCCATGACTGTCCCCAATTGAGCTCAGAAGCTCAATGTCTATCATGACCTCTCTTTTAGAATGTCCAAGAGCAAGCAAACTATTCCTCCAGGAGAGGGCGCCAACAGACTACTAAAGAGATCATCATTACTCAAAGAAAACCCCAAAAACCAATGCATGATAGGAATAAACAGGTAACTTTCTTTGGAGTGGAAGCGGAGAGATCGCACCAGATGCCAATTCTAGATGTTATCACACCTGTGGTCACTGCAGCAGCAGGTGAATCCACTTTGTCCAAAAGGGATCTATTCCATTCAATTGCAAATGATCTAGATAAGACAGAGAACTGCAGCACGGGGACATAGCCGAGTTGGTCAGGTTGAGTGGTGATGAGTTTGCTATTTGGATGAATAAAGAAAGTCAAAAGTGTGAAAGATAAAAAACAAAAGGAGGAAGTGTGAAAAGTGAATGGGCCAAATTGAGGTGCATATGAAGACGTATGCTTTCTTCCAATTCATTAAATCGGGCTAATATGAATCAGGTGAATTGAGTTCTGCTTTTGGAAACTGGGTTAAGAAGGGGTGCACCGTTCCTGGAGGTACTGCAATACCAGGTCAATGCGTGGAGTGGACAGAGCAAGCTCTTTTTCCATCTCCCTGTTCTAAAAATCCATTTAATATATGGTCCCCAGATAGGGGACGTATCAGATATTAAACTGATAAGAACAGATACTACACTTGATCTTAGCCAAAAGGCCGAGAAGCGATAACCAGAATTGGTTTGGGCCTCGAGTGGCACCCTGGCCTATGCCGGACACATCTTAGGGAGAGAGAGCGAGAGGGAGACAAACCCACGCCTACACAAGACATTTTGTCACCCAAGCCAACCCTTGAAAAGGCTGCTTTGCAGAGCCAAAACAAGAAGAATGGTGCGTTTTGCAGCCGCCGCCCACTGCAATGAATCTGAATAACTCCTCCTTTAGGGCGCAAGCAACTCCCCTCCCCCTTGCAGTCTTTCCAATTCACGATACAAAAAGACGGACAGGACAGGTTGCCTGACTTTCCGTCACTGCCACCCTTTGCCATCCTTACCCGTAGAAAGCCCTTTCATCATCCCCAAACCCTAATCTTTTCCCTTTCCTTCCCAGCCCCCAAACCCTGCCCTCTGTACCTTTCTCACCACCCGCTTCCCTTCTCCTGTCATCCCCCTACCACCCGGGAAAAAAAGAGATTGCCCCCTCCTTCCACTAGCCCACCCTCCCACCCAAAGAACAACTTCTTCTGCGCAGCTTGTTTTCTAGGCAGCAGCGCTATTGTGATGTCATCGGGGGGCATTGTGACAAGCCGCCAGTGTTCCGTCTCTTCATGTTGTGCACAGTTCAAACGGAAAATACATCAACAGGCAGACTACAGAAAAGCTTACTATCAAAGGTTAGAGGGGGGCTTTCTCAGAGGGCTTTTTACAGTTTTTCTATTCCCAATTAGCCGTTAAGTGTACTTATTGAAAGTAGTAATTCTTTCATAGGCCGCCCTTTCTTAGTATTTGACGTTCCTTATATTGCGGTATGAGGCTTCGCAGTAGGTTGCAAACATTCATCACCCATGACTGTCCCCAATTGAGCTCAGAAGCTCAATGTCTATCATGACCTCTCTTTTAGAATGTCCAAGAGCAAGCAAACTATTCCTCCAGGAGAGGGCGCCAACAGACTACTAAAGAGATCATCATTACTCAAAGAAAACCCCAAAAACCAATGCATGATAGGAATAAACAGGTAACTTTCTTTGGAGTGGAAGCGGAGAGATCGCACCAGATGCCAATTCTAGATGTTATCACACCTGTGGTCACTGCAGCAGCAGGTGAATCCACTTTGTCCAAAAGGGATCTATTCCATTCAATTGCAAATGATCTAGATAAGACAGAGAACTGCAGCACGGGGACATAGCCGAGTTGGTCAGGTTGAGTGGTGATGAGTTTGCTATTTGGATGAATAAAGAAAGTCAAAAGTGTGAAAGATAAAAAACAAAAGGAGGAAGTGTGAAAAGTGAATGGGCCAAATTGAGGTGCATATGAAGACGTATGCTTTCTTCCAATTCATTAAATCGGGCTAATATGAATCAGGTGAATTGAGTTCTGCTTTTGGAAACTGGGTTAAGAAGGGGTGCACCGTTCCTGGAGGTACTGCAATACCAGGTCAATGCGTGGAGTGGACAGAGCAAGCTCTTTTTCCATCTCCCTGTTCTAAAAATCCATTTAATATATGGTCCCCAGATAGGGGACGTATCAGATATTAAACTGATAAGAACAGATACTACACTTGATCTTAGCCAAAAGGCCGAGAAGCGATAACCAGAATTGGTTTGGGCCTCGAGTGGCACCCTGGCCTATGCCGGACACATCTTAGGGAGAGAGAGCGAGAGGGAGACAAACCCACGCCTACACAAGACATTTTGTCACCCAAGCCAACCCTTGAAAAGGCTGCTTTGCAGAGCCAAAACAAGAAGAATGGTGCGTTTTGCAGCCGCCGCCCACTGCAATGAATCTGAATAACTCCTCCTTTAGGGCGCAAGCAACTCCCCTCCCCCTTGCAGTCTTTCCAATTCACGATACAAAAAGACGGACAGGACAGGTTGCCTGACTTTCCGTCACTGCCACCCTTTGCCATCCTTACCCGTAGAAAGCCCTTTCATCATCCCCAAACCCTAATCTTTTCCCTTTCCTTCCCAGCCCCCAAACCCTGCCCTCTGTACCTTTCTCACCACCCGCTTCCCTTCTCCTGTCATCCCCCTACCACCCGGGAAAAAAAGAGATTGCCCCCTCCTTCCACTAGCCCACCCTCCCACCCAAAGAACAACTTCTTCTGCGCAGCTTGTTTTCTAGGCAGCAGCGCTATTGTGATGTCATCGGGGGGCATTGTGACAAGCCGCCAGTGTTCCGTCTCTTCATGTTGTGCACAGTTCAAACGGAAAATACATCAACAGGCAGACTACAGAAAAGCTTACTATCAAAGGTTAGAGGGGGGCTTTCTCAGAGGGCTTTTTACAGTTTTTCTATTCCCAATTAGCCGTTTAAGTGTACTTATTGAAAGTAGTAATTCTTTCATAGGCCGCCCTTTCTTAGTATTTGACGTTCCTTATATTGCGGTATGAGGCTTCGCAGTAGGTTGCAAACATTCATCACCCATGACTGTCCCCAATTGAGCTCAGAAGCTCAATGTCTATCATGACCTCTCTTTTAGAATGTCCAAGAGCAAGCAAACTATTCCTCCAGGAGAGGGCGCCAACAGACTACTAAAGAGATCATCATTACTCAAAGAAAACCCCAAAAACCAATGCATGATAGGAATAAACAGGTAACTTTCTTTGGAGTGGAAGCGGAGAGATCGCACCAGATGCCAATTCTAGATGTTATCACACCTGTGGTCACTGCAGCAGCAGGTGAATCCACTTTGTCCAAAAGGGATCTATTCCATTCAATTGCAAATGATCTAGATAAGACAGAGAACTGCAGCACGGGGACATAGCCGAGTTGGTCAGGTTGAGTGGTGATGAGTTTGCTATTTGGATGAATAAAGAAAGTCAAAAGTGTGAAAGATAAAAAACAAAAGGAGGAAGTGTGAAAAGTGAATGGGCCAAATTGAGGTGCATATGAAGACGTATGCTTTCTTCCAATTCATTAAATCGGGCTAATATGAATCAGGTGAATTGAGTTCTGCTTTTGGAAACTGGGTTAAGAAGGGGTGCACCGTTCCTGGAGGTACTGCAATACCAGGTCAATGCGTGGAGTGGACAGAGCAAGCTCTTTTTCCATCTCCCTGTTCTAAAAATCCATTTAATATATGGTCCCCAGATAGGGGACGTATCAGATATTAAACTGATAAGAACAGATACTACACTTGATCTTAGCCAAAAGGCCGAGAAGCGATAACCAGAATTGGTTTGGGCCTCGAGTGGCACCCTGGCCTATGCCGGACACATCTTAGGGAGAGAGAGCGAGAGGGAGACAAACCCACGCCTACACAAGACATTTTGTCACCCAAGCCAACCCTTGAAAAGGCTGCTTTGCAGAGCCAAAACAAGAAGAATGGTGCGTTTTGCAGCCGCCGCCCACTGCAATGAATCTGAATAACTCCTCCTTTAGGGCGCAAGCAACTCCCCTCCCCCTTGCAGTCTTTCCAATTCACGATACAAAAAGACGGACAGGACAGGTTGCCTGACTTTCCGTCACTGCCACCCTTTGCCATCCTTACCCGTAGAAAGCCCTTTCATCATCCCCAAACCCTAATCTTTTCCCTTTCCTTCCCAGCCCCCAAACCCTGCCCTCTGTACCTTTCTCACCACCCGCTTCCCTTCTCCTGTCATCCCCCTACCACCCGGGAAAAAAAGAGATTGCCCCCTCCTTCCACTAGCCCACCCTCCCACCCAAAGAACAACTTCTTCTGCGCAGCTTGTTTTCTAGGCAGCAGCGCTATTGTGATGTCATCGGGGGGCATTGTGACAAGCCGCCAGTGTTCCGTCTCTTCATGTTGTGCACAGTTCAAACGGAAAATACATCAACAGGCAGACTACAGAAAAGCTTACTATCAAAGGTTAGAGGGGGGCTTTCTCAGAGGGCTTTTTACAGTTTTTCTATTCCCAATTAGCCGTTTAAGTGTACTTATTGAAAGTAGTAATTCTTTCATAGGCCGCCCTTTCTTAGTATTTGACGTTCCTTATATTGCGGTATGAGGCTTCGCAGTAGGTTGCAAACATTCATCACCCATGACTGTCCCCAATTGAGCTCAGAAGCTCAATGTCTATCATGACCTCTCTTTTAGAATGTCCAAGAGCAAGCAAACTATTCCTCCAGGAGAGGGCGCCAACAACAGACTACTAAAGAGATCATCATTACTCAAAGAAAACCCCAAAAACCAATGCATGATAGGAATAAACAGGTAACTTTCTTTGGAGTGGAAGCGGAGAGATCGCACCAGATGCCAATTCTAGATGTTATCACACCTGTGGTCACTGCAGCAGCAGGTGAATCCACTTTGTCCAAAAGGGATCTATTCCATTCAATTGCAAATGATCTAGATAAGACAGAGAACTGCAGCACGGGGACATAGCCGAGTTGGTCAGGTTGAGTGGTGATGAGTTTGCTATTTGGATGAATAAAGAAAGTCAAAAGTGTGAAAGATAAAAAACAAAAGGAGGAAGTGTGAAAAGTGAATGGGCCAAATTGAGGTGCATATGAAGACGTATGCTTTCTTCCAATTCATTAAATCGGGCTAATATGAATCAGGTGAATTGAGTTCTGCTTTTGGAAACTGGGTTAAGAAGGGGTGCACCGTTCCTGGAGGTACTGCAATACCAGGTCAATGCGTGGAGTGGACAGAGCAAGCTCTTTTTCCATCTCCCTGTTCTAAAAATCCATTTAATATATGGTCCCCAGATAGGGGACGTATCAGATATTAAACTGATAAGAACAGATACTACACTTGATCTTAGCCAAAAGGCCGAGAAGCGATAACCAGAATTGGTTTGGGCCTCGAGTGGCACCCTGGCCTATGCCGGACACATCTTAGGGAGAGAGAGCGAGAGGGAGACAAACCCACGCCTACACAAGACATTTTGTCACCCAAGCCAACCCTTGAAAAGGCTGCTTTGCAGAGCCAAAACAAGAAGAATGGTGCGTTTTGCAGCCGCCGCCCACTGCAATGAATCTGAATAACTCCTCCTTTAGGGCGCAAGCAACTCCCCTCCCCCTTGCAGTCTTTCCAATTCACGATACAAAAAGACGGACAGGACAGGTTGCCTGACTTTCCGTCACTGCCACCCTTTGCCATCCTTACCCGTAGAAAGCCCTTTCATCATCCCCAAACCCTAATCTTTTCCCTTTCCTTCCCAGCCCCCAAACCCTGCCCTCTGTACCTTTCTCACCACCCGCTTCCCTTCTCCTGTCATCCCCCTACCACCCGGGAAAAAAAGAGATTGCCCCCTCCTTCCACTAGCCCACCCTCCCACCCAAAGAACAACTTCTTCTGCGCAGCTTGTTTTCTAGGCAGCAGCGCTATTGTGATGTCATCGGGGGGCATTGTGACAAGCCGCCAGTGTTCCGTCTCTTCATGTTGTGCACAGTTCAAACGGAAAATACATCAACAGGCAGACTACAGAAAAGCTTACTATCAAAGGTTAGAGGGGGGCTTTCTCAGAGGGCTTTTTACAGTTTTTCTATTCCCAATTAGCCGTTTAAGTGTACTTATTGAAAGTAGTAATTCTTTCATAGGCCGCCCTTTCTTAGTATTTGACGTTCCTTATATTGCGGTATGAGGCTTCGCAGTAGGTTGCAAACATTCATCACCCATGACTGTCCCCAATTGAGCTCAGAAGCTCAATGTCTATCATGACCTCTCTTTTAGAATGTCCAAGAGCAAGCAAACTATTCCTCCAGGAGAGGGCGCCAACAGACTACTAAAGAGATCATCATTACTCAAAGAAAACCCCAAAAACCAATGCATGATAGGAATAAACAGGTAACTTTCTTTGGAGTGGAAGCGGAGAGATCGCACCAGATGCCAATTCTAGATGTTATCACACCTGTGGTCACTGCAGCAGCAGGTGAATCCACTTTGTCCAAAAGGGATCTATTCCATTCAATTGCAAATGATCTAGATAAGACAGAGAACTGCAGCACGGGGACATAGCCGAGTTGGTCAGGTTGAGTGGTGATGAGTTTGCTATTTGGATGAATAAAGAAAGTCAAAAGTGTGAAAGATAAAAAACAAAAGGAGGAAGTGTGAAAAGTGAATGGGCCAAATTGAGGTGCATATGAAGACGTATGCTTTCTTCCAATTCATTAAATCGGGCTAATATGAATCAGGTGAATTGAGTTCTGCTTTTGGAAACTGGGTTAAGAAGGGGTGCACCGTTCCTGGAGGTACTGCAATACCAGGTCAATGCGTGGAGTGGACAGAGCAAGCTCTTTTTCCATCTCCCTGTTCTAAAAATCCATTTAATATATGGTCCCCAGATAGGGGACGTATCAGATATTAAACTGATAAGAACAGATACTACACTTGATCTTAGCCAAAAGGCCGAGAAGCGATAACCAGAATTGGTTTGGGCCTCGAGTGGCACCCTGGCCTATGCCGGACACATCTTAGGGAGAGAGAGCGAGAGGGAGACAAACCCACGCCTACACAAGACATTTTGTCACCCAAGCCAACCCTTGAAAAGGCTGCTTTGCAGAGCCAAAACAAGAAGAATGGTGCGTTTTGCAGCCGCCGCCCACTGCAATGAATCTGAATAACTCCTCCTTTAGGGCGCAAGCAACTCCCCTCCCCCTTGCAGTCTTTCCAATTCACGATACAAAAAGACGGACAGGACAGGTTGCCTGACTTTCCGTCACTGCCACCCTTTGCCATCCTTACCCGTAGAAAGCCCTTTCATCATCCCCAAACCCTAATCTTTTCCCTTTCCTTCCCAGCCCCCAAACCCTGCCCTCTGTACCTTTCTCACCACCCGCTTCCCTTCTCCTGTCATCCCCCTACCACCCGGGAAAAAAAGAGATTGCCCCCTCCTTCCACTAGCCCACCCTCCCACCCAAAGAACAACTTCTTCTGCGCAGCTTGTTTTCTAGGCAGCAGCGCTATTGTGATGTCATCGGGGGGCATTGTGACAAGCCGCCAGTGTTCCGTCTCTTCATGTTGTGCACAGTTCAAACGGAAAATACATCAACAGGCAGACTACAGAAAAGCTTACTATCAAAGGTTAGAGGGGGGCTTTCTCAGAGGGCTTTTTACAGTTTTTCTATTCCCAATTAGCCGTTTAAGTGTACTTATTGAAAGTAGTAATTCTTTCATAGGCCGCCCTTTCTTAGTATTTGACGTTCCTTATATTGCGGTATGAGGCTTCGCAGTAGGTTGCAAACATTCATCACCCATGACTGTCCCCAATTGAGCTCAGAAGCTCAATGTCTATCATGACCTCTCTTTTAGAATGTCCAAGAGCAAGCAAACTATTCCTCCAGGAGAGGGCGCCAACAGACTACTAAAGAGATCATCATTACTCAAAGAAAACCCCAAAAACCAATGCATGATAGGAATAAACAGGTAACTTTCTTTGGAGTGGAAGCGGAGAGATCGCACCAGATGCCAATTCTAGATGTTATCACACCTGTGGTCACTGCAGCAGCAGGTGAATCCACTTTGTCCAAAAGGGATCTATTCCATTCAATTGCAAATGATCTAGATAAGACAGAGAACTGCAGCACGGGGACATAGCCGAGTTGGTCAGGTTGAGTGGTGATGAGTTTGCTATTTGGATGAATAAAGAAAGTCAAAAGTGTGAAAGATAAAAAACAAAAGGAGGAAGTGTGAAAAGTGAATGGGCCAAATTGAGGTGCATATGAAGACGTATGCTTTCTTCCAATTCATTAAATCGGGCTAATATGAATCAGGTGAATTGAGTTCTGCTTTTGGAAACTGGGTTAAGAAGGGGTGCACCGTTCCTGGAGGTACTGCAATACCAGGTCAATGCGTGGAGTGGACAGAGCAAGCTCTTTTTCCATCTCCCTGTTCTAAAAATCCATTTAATATATGGTCCCCAGATAGGGGACGTATCAGATATTAAACTGATAAGAACAGATACTACACTTGATCTTAGCCAAAAGGCCGAGAAGCGATAACCAGAATTGGTTTGGGCCTCGAGTGGCACCCTGGCCTATGCCGGACACATCTTAGGGAGAGAGAGCGAGAGGGAGACAAACCCACGCCTACACAAGACATTTTGTCACCCAAGCCAACCCTTGAAAAGGCTGCTTTGCAGAGCCAAAACAAGAAGAATGGTGCGTTTTGCAGCCGCCGCCCACTGCAATGAATCTGAATAACTCCTCCTTTAGGGCGCAAGCAACTCCCCTCCCCCTTGCAGTCTTTCCAATTCACGATACAAAAAGACGGACAGGACAGGTTGCCTGACTTTCCGTCACTGCCACCCTTTGCCATCCTTACCCGTAGAAAGCCCTTTCATCATCCCCAAACCCTAATCTTTTCCCTTTCCTTCCCAGCCCCCAAACCCTGCCCTCTGTACCTTTCTCACCACCCGCTTCCCTTCTCCTGTCATCCCCCTACCACCCGGGAAAAAAAGAGATTGCCCCCTCCTTCCACTAGCCCACCCTCCCACCCAAAGAACAACTTCTTCTGCGCAGCTTGTTTTCTAGGCAGCAGCGCTATTGTGATGTCATCGGGGGGCATTGTGACAAGCCGCCAGTGTTCCGTCTCTTCATGTTGTGCACAGTTCAAACGGAAAATACATCAACAGGCAGACTACAGAAAAGCTTACTATCAAAGGTTAGAGGGGGGCTTTCTCAGAGGGCTTTTTACAGTTTTTCTATTCCCAATTAGCCGTTTAAGTGTACTTATTGAAAGTAGTAATTCTTTCATAGGCCGCCCTTTCTTAGTATTTGACGTTCCTTATATTGCGGTATGAGGCTTCGCAGTAGGTTGCAAACATTCATCACCCATGACTGTCCCCAATTGAGCTCAGAAGCTCAATGTCTATCATGACCTCTCTTTTAGAATGTCCAAGAGCAAGCAAACTATTCCTCCAGGAGAGGGCGCCAACAGACTACTAAAGAGATCATCATTACTCAAAGAAAACCCCAAAAACCAATGCATGATAGGAATAAACAGGTAACTTTCTTTGGAGTGGAAGCGGAGAGATCGCACCAGATGCCAATTCTAGATGTTATCACACCTGTGGTCACTGCAGCAGCAGGTGAATCCACTTTGTCCAAAAGGGATCTATTCCATTCAATTGCAAATGATCTAGATAAGACAGAGAACTGCAGCACGGGGACATAGCCGAGTTGGTCAGGTTGAGTGGTGATGAGTTTGCTATTTGGATGAATAAAGAAAGTCAAAAGTGTGAAAGATAAAAAACAAAAGGAGGAAGTGTGAAAAGTGAATGGGCCAAATTGAGGTGCATATGAAGACGTATGCTTTCTTCCAATTCATTAAATCGGGCTAATATGAATCAGGTGAATTGAGTTCTGCTTTTGGAAACTGGGTTAAGAAGGGGTGCACCGTTCCTGGAGGTACTGCAATACCAGGTCAATGCGTGGAGTGGACAGAGCAAGCTCTTTTTCCATCTCCCTGTTCTAAAAATCCATTTAATATATGGTCCCCAGATAGGGGACGTATCAGATATTAAACTGATAAGAACAGATACTACACTTGATCTTAGCCAAAAGGCCGAGAAGCGATAACCAGAATTGGTTTGGGCCTCGAGTGGCACCCTGGCCTATGCCGGACACATCTTAGGGAGAGAGAGCGAGAGGGAGACAAACCCACGCCTACACAAGACATTTTGTCACCCAAGCCAACCCTTGAAAAGGCTGCTTTGCAGAGCCAAAACAAGAAGAATGGTGCGTTTTGCAGCCGCCGCCCACTGCAATGAATCTGAATAACTCCTCCTTTAGGGCGCAAGCAACTCCCCTCCCCCTTGCAGTCTTTCCAATTCACGATACAAAAAGACGGACAGGACAGGTTGCCTGACTTTCCGTCACTGCCACCCTTTGCCATCCTTACCCGTAGAAAGCCCTTTCATCATCCCCAAACCCTAATCTTTTCCCTTTCCTTCCCAGCCCCCAAACCCTGCCCTCTGTACCTTTCTCACCACCCGCTTCCCTTCTCCTGTCATCCCCCTACCACCCGGGAAAAAAAGAGATTGCCCCCTCCTTCCACTAGCCCACCCTCCCACCCAAAGAACAACTTCTTCTGCGCAGCTTGTTTTCTAGGCAGCAGCGCTATTGTGATGTCATCGGGGGGCATTGTGACAAGCCGCCAGTGTTCCGTCTCTTCATGTTGTGCACAGTTCAAACGGAAAATACATCAACAGGCAGACTACAGAAAAGCTTACTATCAAAGGTTAGAGGGGGGCTTTCTCAGAGGGCTTTTTACAGTTTTTCTATTCCCAATTAGCCGTTTAAGTGTACTTATTGAAAGTAGTAATTCTTTCATAGGCCGCCCTTTCTTAGTATTTGACGTTCCTTATATTGCGGTATGAGGCTTCGCAGTAGGTTGCAAACATTCATCACCCATGACTGTCCCCAATTGAGCTCAGAAGCTCAATGTCTATCATGACCTCTCTTTTAGAATGTCCAAGAGCAAGCAAACTATTCCTCCAGGAGAGGGCGCCAACAGACTACTAAAGAGATCATCATTACTCAAAGAAAACCCCAAAAACCAATGCATGATAGGAATAAACAGGTAACTTTCTTTGGAGTGGAAGCGGAGAGATCGCACCAGATGCCAATTCTAGATGTTATCACACCTGTGGTCACTGCAGCAGCAGGTGAATCCACTTTGTCCAAAAGGGATCTATTCCATTCAATTGCAAATGATCTAGATAAGACAGAGAACTGCAGCACGGGGACATAGCCGAGTTGGTCAGGTTGAGTGGTGATGAGTTTGCTATTTGGATGAATAAAGAAAGTCAAAAGTGTGAAAGATAAAAAACAAAAGGAGGAAGTGTGAAAAGTGAATGGGCCAAATTGAGGTGCATATGAAGACGTATGCTTTCTTCCAATTCATTAAATCGGGCTAATATGAATCAGGTGAATTGAGTTCTGCTTTTGGAAACTGGGTTAAGAAGGGGTGCACCGTTCCTGGAGGTACTGCAATACCAGGTCAATGCGTGGAGTGGACAGAGCAAGCTCTTTTTCCATCTCCCTGTTCTAAAAATCCATTTAATATATGGTCCCCAGATAGGGGACGTATCAGATATTAAACTGATAAGAACAGATACTACACTTGATCTTAGCCAAAAGGCCGAGAAGCGATAACCAGAATTGGTTTGGGATCGAGTGGCACCCTGGCCTATGCCGGACACATCTTAGGGAGAGAGAGCGAGAGGGAGACAAACCCACGCCTACACAAGACATTTTGTCACCCAAGCCAACCCTTGAAAAGGCTGCTTTGCAGAGCCAAAACAAGAAGAATGGTGCGTTTTGCAGCCGCCGCCCACTGCAATGAATCTGAATAACTCCTCCTTTAGGGCGCAAGCAACTCCCCTCCCCCTTGCAGTCTTTCCAATTCACGATACAAAAAGACGGACAGGACAGGTTGCCTGACTTTCCGTCACTGCCACCCTTTGCCATCCTTACCCGTAGAAAGCCCTTTCATCATCCCCAAACCCTAATCTTTTCCCTTTCCTTCCCAGCCCCCAAACCCTGCCCTCTGTACCTTTCTCACCACCCGCTTCCCTTCTCCTGTCATCCCCCTACCACCCGGGAAAAAAAGAGATTGCCCCCTCCTTCCACTAGCCCACCCTCCCACCCAAAGAACAACTTCTTCTGCGCAGCTTGTTTTCTAGGCAGCAGCGCTATTGTGATGTCATCGGGGGGCATTGTGACAAGCCGCCAGTGTTCCGTCTCTTCATGTTGTGCACAGTTCAAACGGAAAATACATCAACAGGCAGACTACAGAAAAGCTTACTATCAAAGGTTAGAGGGGGGCTTTCTCAGAGGGCTTTTTACAGTTTTTCTATTCCCAATTAGCCGTTTAAGTGTACTTATTGAAAGTAGTAATTCTTTCATAGGCCGCCCTTTCTTAGTATTTGACGTTCCTTATATTGCGGTATGAGGCTTCGCAGTAGGTTGCAAACATTCATCACCCATGACTGTCCCCAATTGAGCTCAGAAGCTCAATGTCTATCATGACCTCTCTTTTAGAATGTCCAAGAGCAAGCAAACTATTCCTCCAGGAGAGGGCGCCAACAGACTACTAAAGAGATCATCATTACTCAAAGAAAACCCCAAAAACCAATGCATGATAGGAATAAACAGGTAACTTTCTTTGGAGTGGAAGCGGAGAGATCGCACCAGATGCCAATTCTAGATGTTATCACACCTGTGGTCACTGCAGCAGCAGGTGAATCCACTTTGTCCAAAAGGGATCTATTCCATTCAATTGCAAATGATCTAGATAAGACAGAGAACTGCAGCACGGGGACATAGCCGAGTTGGTCAGGTTGAGTGGTGATGAGTTTGCTATTTGGATGAATAAAGAAAGTCAAAAGTGTGAAAGATAAAAAACAAAAGGAGGAAGTGTGAAAAGTGAATGGGCCAAATTGAGGTGCATATGAAGACGTATGCTTTCTTCCAATTCATTAAATCGGGCTAATATGAATCAGGTGAATTGAGTTCTGCTTTTGGAAACTGGGTTAAGAAGGGGTGCACCGTTCCTGGAGGTACTGCAATACCAGGTCAATGCGTGGAGTGGACAGAGCAAGCTCTTTTTCCATCTCCCTGTTCTAAAAATCCATTTAATATATGGTCCCCAGATAGGGGACGTATCAGATATTAAACTGATAAGAACAGATACTACACTTGATCTTAGCCAAAAGGCCGAGAAGCGATAACCAGAATTGGTTTGGGATCGAGTGGCACCCTGGCCTATGCCGGACACATCTTAGGGAGAGAGAGCGAGAGGGAGACAAACCCACGCCTACACAAGACATTTTGTCACCCAAGCCAACCCTTGAAAAGGCTGCTTTGCAGAGCCAAAACAAGAAGAATGGTGCGTTTTGCAGCCGCCGCCCACTGCAATGAATCTGAATAACTCCTCCTTTAGGGCGCAAGCAACTCCCCTCCCCCTTGCAGTCTTTCCAATTCACGATACAAAAAGACGGACAGGACAGGTTGCCTGACTTTCCGTCACTGCCACCCTTTGCCATCCTTACCCGTAGAAAGCCCTTTCATCATCCCCAAACCCTAATCTTTTCCCTTTCCTTCCCAGCCCCCAAACCCTGCCCTCTGTACCTTTCTCACCACCCGCTTCCCTTCTCCTGTCATCCCCCTACCACCCGGGAAAAAAAGAGATTGCCCCCTCCTTCCACTAGCCCACCCTCCCACCCAAAGAACAACTTCTTCTGCGCAGCTTGTTTTCTAGGCAGCAGCGCTATTGTGATGTCATCGGGGGGCATTGTGACAAGCCGCCAGTGTTCCGTCTCTTCATGTTGTGCACAGTTCAAACGGAAAATACATCAACAGGCAGACTACAGAAAAGCTTACTATCAAAGGTTAGAGGGGGGCTTTCTCAGAGGGCTTTTTACAGTTTTTCTATTCCCAATTAGCCGTTTAAGTGTACTTATTGAAAGTAGTAATTCTTTCATAGGCCGCCCTTTCTTAGTATTTGACGTTCCTTATATTGCGGTATGAGGCTTCGCAGTAGGTTGCAAACATTCATCACCCATGACTGTCCCCAATTGAGCTCAGAAGCTCAATGTCTATCATGACCTCTCTTTTAGAATGTCCAAGAGCAAGCAAACTATTCCTCCAGGAGAGGGCGCCAACAGACTACTAAAGAGATCATCATTACTCAAAGAAAACCCCAAAAACCAATGCATGATAGGAATAAACAGGTAACTTTCTTTGGAGTGGAAGCGGAGAGATCGCACCAGATGCCAATTCTAGATGTTATCACACCTGTGGTCACTGCAGCAGCAGGTGAATCCACTTTGTCCAAAAGGGATCTATTCCATTCAATTGCAAATGATCTAGATAAGACAGAGAACTGCAGCACGGGGACATAGCCGAGTTGGTCAGGTTGAGTGGTGATGAGTTTGCTATTTGGATGAATAAAGAAAGTCAAAAGTGTGAAAGATAAAAAACAAAAGGAGGAAGTGTGAAAAGTGAATGGGCCAAATTGAGGTGCATATGAAGACGTATGCTTTCTTCCAATTCATTAAATCGGGCTAATATGAATCAGGTGAATTGAGTTCTGCTTTTGGAAACTGGGTTAAGAAGGGGTGCACCGTTCCTGGAGGTACTGCAATACCAGGTCAATGCGTGGAGTGGACAGAGCAAGCTCTTTTTCCATCTCCCTGTTCTAAAAATCCATTTAATATATGGTCCCCAGATAGGGGACGTATCAGATATTAAACTGATAAGAACAGATACTACACTTGATCTTAGCCAAAAGGCCGAGAAGCGATAACCAGAATTGGTTTGGGCCTCGAGTGGCACCCTGGCCTATGCCGGACACATCTTAGGGAGAGAGAGCGAGAGGGAGACAAACCCACGCCTACACAAGACATTTTGTCACCCAAGCCAACCCTTGAAAAGGCTGCTTTGCAGAGCCAAAACAAGAAGAATGGTGCGTTTTGCAGCCGCCGCCCACTGCAATGAATCTGAATAACTCCTCCTTTAGGGCGCAAGCAACTCCCCTCCCCCTTGCAGTCTTTCCAATTCACGATACAAAAAGACGGACAGGACAGGTTGCCTGACTTTCCG
This sequence comes from Anomaloglossus baeobatrachus, assembly GCF_048569485.1. Lineage (NCBI taxonomy): Eukaryota > Metazoa > Chordata > Amphibia > Anura > Aromobatidae > Anomaloglossus > Anomaloglossus baeobatrachus. The sequence goes on along the minus strand of NW_027441971.1, from coordinate 372,074 downwards.
TCACTGCCACCCTTTGCCATCCTTACCCGTAGAAAGCCCTTTCATCATCCCCAAACCCTAATCTTTTCCCTTTCCTTCCCAGCCCCCAAACCCTGCCCTCTGTACCTTTCTCACCACCCGCTTCCCTTCTCCTGTCATCCCCCTACCACCCGGGAAAAAAAGAGATTGCCCCCTCCTTCCACTAGCCCACCCTCCCACCCAAAGAACAACTTCTTCTGCGCAGCTTGTTTTCTAGGCAGCAGCGCTATTGTGATGTCATCGGGGGGCATTGTGACAAGCCGCCAGTGTTCCGTCTCTTCATGTTGTGCACAGTTCAAACGGAAAATACATCAACAGGCAGACTACAGAAAAGCTTACTATCAAAGGTTAGAGGGGGGCTTTCTCAGAGGGCTTTTTACAGTTTTTCTATTCCCAATTAGCCGTTTAAGTGTACTTATTGAAAGTAGTAATTCTTTCATAGGCCGCCCTTTCTTAGTATTTGACGTTCCTTATATTGCGGTATGAGGCTTCGCAGTAGGTTGCAAACATTCATCACCCATGACTGTCCCCAATTGAGCTCAGAAGCTCAATGTCTATCATGACCTCTCTTTTAGAATGTCCAAGAGCAAGCAAACTATTCCTCCAGGAGAGGGCGCCAACAGACTACTAAAGAGATCATCATTACTCAAAGAAAACCCCAAAAACCAATGCATGATAGGAATAAACAGGTAACTTTCTTTGGAGTGGAAGCGGAGAGATCGCACCAGATGCCAATTCTAGATGTTATCACACCTGTGGTCACTGCAGCAGCAGGTGAATCCACTTTGTCCAAAAGGGATCTATTCCATTCAATTGCAAATGATCTAGATAAGACAGAGAACTGCAGCACGGGGACATAGCCGAGTTGGTCAGGTTGAGTGGTGATGAGTTTGCTATTTGGATGAATAAAGAAAGTCAAAAGTGTGAAAGATAAAAAACAAAAGGAGGAAGTGTGAAAAGTGAATGGGCCAAATTGAGGTGCATATGAAGACGTATGCTTTCTTCCAATTCATTAAATCGGGCTAATATGAATCAGGTGAATTGAGTTCTGCTTTTGGAAACTGGGTTAAGAAGGGGTGCACCGTTCCTGGAGGTACTGCAATACCAGGTCAATGCGTGGAGTGGACAGAGCAAGCTCTTTTTCCATCTCCCTGTTCTAAAAATCCATTTAATATATGGTCCCCAGATAGGGGACGTATCAGATATTAAACTGATAAGAACAGATACTACACTTGATCTTAGCCAAAAGGCCGAGAAGCGATAACCAGAATTGGTTTGGGCCTCGAGTGGCACCCTGGCCTATGCCGGACACATCTTAGGGAGAGAGAGCGAGAGGGAGACAAACCCACGCCTACACAAGACATTTTGTCACCCAAGCCAACCCTTGAAAAGGCTGCTTTGCAGAGCCAAAACAAGAAGAATGGTGCGTTTTGCAGCCGCCGCCCACTGCAATGAATCTGAATAACTCCTCCTTTAGGGCGCAAGCAACTCCCCTCCCCCTTGCAGTCTTTCCAATTCACGATACAAAAAGACGGACAGGACAGGTTGCCTGACTTTCCGTCACTGCCACCCTTTGCCATCCTTACCCGTAGAAAGCCCTTTCATCATCCCCAAACCCTAATCTTTTCCCTTTCCTTCCCAGCCCCCAAACCCTGCCCTCTGTACCTTTCTCACCACCCGCTTCCCTTCTCCTGTCATCCCCCTACCACCCGGGAAAAAAAGAGATTGCCCCCTCCTTCCACTAGCCCACCCTCCCACCCAAAGAACAACTTCTTCTGCGCAGCTTGTTTTCTAGGCAGCAGCGCTATTGTGATGTCATCGGGGGGCATTGTGACAAGCCGCCAGTGTTCCGTCTCTTCATGTTGTGCACAGTTCAAACGGAAAATACATCAACAGGCAGACTACAGAAAAGCTTACTATCAAAGGTTAGAGGGGGGCTTTCTCAGAGGGCTTTTTACAGTTTTTCTATTCCCAATTAGCCGTTTAAGTGTACTTATTGAAAGTAGTAATTCTTTCATAGGCCGCCCTTTCTTAGTATTTGACGTTCCTTATATTGCGGTATGAGGCTTCGCAGTAGGTTGCAAACATTCATCACCCATGACTGTCCCCAATTGAGCTCAGAAGCTCAATGTCTATCATGACCTCTCTTTTAGAATGTCCAAGAGCAAGCAAACTATTCCTCCAGGAGAGGGCGCCAACAGACTACTAAAGAGATCATCATTACTCAAAGAAAACCCCAAAAACCAATGCATGATAGGAATAAACAGGTAACTTTCTTTGGAGTGGAAGCGGAGAGATCGCACCAGATGCCAATTCTAGATGTTATCACACCTGTGGTCACTGCAGCAGCAGGTGAATCCACTTTGTCCAAAAGGGATCTATTCCATTCAATTGCAAATGATCTAGATAAGACAGAGAACTGCAGCACGGGGACATAGCCGAGTTGGTCAGGTTGAGTGGTGATGAGTTTGCTATTTGGATGAATAAAGAAAGTCAAAAGTGTGAAAGATAAAAAACAAAAGGAGGAAGTGTGAAAAGTGAATGGGCCAAATTGAGGTGCATATGAAGACGTATGCTTTCTTCCAATTCATTAAATCGGGCTAATATGAATCAGGTGAATTGAGTTCTGCTTTTGGAAACTGGGTTAAGAAGGGGTGCACCGTTCCTGGAGGTACTGCAATACCAGGTCAATGCGTGGAGTGGACAGAGCAAGCTCTTTTTCCATCTCCCTGTTCTAAAAATCCATTTAATATATGGTCCCCAGATAGGGGACGTATCAGATATTAAACTGATAAGAACAGATACTACACTTGATCTTAGCCAAAAGGCCGAGAAGCGATAACCAGAATTGGTTTGGGCCTCGAGTGGCACCCTGGCCTATGCCGGACACATCTTAGGGAGAGAGAGCGAGAGGGAGACAAACCCACGCCTACACAAGACATTTTGTCACCCAAGCCAACCCTTGAAAAGGCTGCTTTGCAGAGCCAAAACAAGAAGAATGGTGCGTTTTGCAGCCGCCGCCCACTGCAATGAATCTGAATAACTCCTCCTTTAGGGCGCAAGCAACTCCCCTCCCCCTTGCAGTCTTTCCAATTCACGATACAAAAAGACGGACAGGACAGGTTGCCTGACTTTCCGTCACTGCCACCCTTTGCCATCCTTACCCGTAGAAAGCCCTTTCATCATCCCCAAACCCTAATCTTTTCCCTTTCCTTCCCAGCCCCCAAACCCTGCCCTCTGTACCTTTCTCACCACCCGCTTCCCTTCTCCTGTCATCCCCCTACCACCCGGGAAAAAAAGAGATTGCCCCCTCCTTCCACTAGCCCACCCTCCCACCCAAAGAACAACTTCTTCTGCGCAGCTTGTTTTCTAGGCAGCAGCGCTATTGTGATGTCATCGGGGGGCATTGTGACAAGCCGCCAGTGTTCCGTCTCTTCATGTTGTGCACAGTTCAAACGGAAAATACATCAACAGGCAGACTACAGAAAAGCTTACTATCAAAGGTTAGAGGGGGGCTTTCTCAGAGGGCTTTTTACAGTTTTTCTATTCCCAATTAGCCGTTTAAGTGTACTTATTGAAAGTAGTAATTCTTTCATAGGCCGCCCTTTCTTAGTATTTGACGTTCCTTATATTGCGGTATGAGGCTTCGCAGTAGGTTGCAAACATTCATCACCCATGACTGTCCCCAATTGAGCTCAGAAGCTCAATGTCTATCATGACCTCTCTTTTAGAATGTCCAAGAGCAAGCAAACTATTCCTCCAGGAGAGGGCGCCAACAGACTACTAAAGAGATCATCATTACTCAAAGAAAACCCCAAAAACCAATGCATGATAGGAATAAACAGGTAACTTTCTTTGGAGTGGAAGCGGAGAGATCGCACCAGATGCCAATTCTAGATGTTATCACACCTGTGGTCACTGCAGCAGCAGGTGAATCCACTTTGTCCAAAAGGGATCTATTCCATTCAATTGCAAATGATCTAGATAAGACAGAGAACTGCAGCACGGGGACATAGCCGAGTTGGTCAGGTTGAGTGGTGATGAGTTTGCTATTTGGATGAATAAAGAAAGTCAAAAGTGTGAAAGATAAAAAACAAAAGGAGGAAGTGTGAAAAGTGAATGGGCCAAATTGAGGTGCATATGAAGACGTATGCTTTCTTCCAATTCATTAAATCGGGCTAATATGAATCAGGTGAATTGAGTTCTGCTTTTGGAAACTGGGTTAAGAAGGGGTGCACCGTTCCTGGAGGTACTGCAATACCAGGTCAATGCGTGGAGTGGACAGAGCAAGCTCTTTTTCCATCTCCCTGTTCTAAAAATCCATTTAATATATGGTCCCCAGATAGGGGACGTATCAGATATTAAACTGATAAGAACAGATACTACACTTGATCTTAGCCAAAAGGCCGAGAAGCGATAACCAGAATTGGTTTGGGCCTCGAGTGGCACCCTGGCCTATGCCGGACACATCTTAGGGAGAGAGAGCGAGAGGGAGACAAACCCACGCCTACACAAGACATTTTGTCACCCAAGCCAACCCTTGAAAAGGCTGCTTTGCAGAGCCAAAACAAGAAGAATGGTGCGTTTTGCAGCCGCCGCCCACTGCAATGAATCTGAATAACTCCTCCTTTAGGGCGCAAGCAACTCCCCTCCCCCTTGCAGTCTTTCCAATTCACGATACAAAAAGACGGACAGGACAGGTTGCCTGACTTTCCGTCACTGCCACCCTTTGCCATCCTTACCCGTAGAAAGCCCTTTCATCATCCCCAAACCCTAATCTTTTCCCTTTCCTTCCCAGCCCCCAAACCCTGCCCTCTGTACCTTTCTCACCACCCGCTTCCCTTCTCCTGTCATCCCCCTACCACCCGGGAAAAAAAGAGATTGCCCCCTCCTTCCACTAGCCCACCCTCCCACCCAAAGAACAACTTCTTCTGCGCAGCTTGTTTTCTAGGCAGCAGCGCTATTGTGATGTCATCGGGGGGCATTGTGACAAGCCGCCAGTGTTCCGTCTCTTCATGTTGTGCACAGTTCAAACGGAAAATACATCAACAGGCAGACTACAGAAAAGCTTACTATCAAAGGTTAGAGGGGGGCTTTCTCAGAGGGCTTTTTACAGTTTTTCTATTCCCAATTAGCCGTTTAAGTGTACTTATTGAAAGTAGTAATTCTTTCATAGGCCGCCCTTTCTTAGTATTTGACGTTCCTTATATTGCGGTATGAGGCTTCGCAGTAGGTTGCAAACATTCATCACCCATGACTGTCCCCAATTGAGCTCAGAAGCTCAATGTCTATCATGACCTCTCTTTTAGAATGTCCAAGAGCAAGCAAACTATTCCTCCAGGAGAGGGCGCCAACAGACTACTAAAGAGATCATCATTACTCAAAGAAAACCCCAAAAACCAATGCATGATAGGAATAAACAGGTAACTTTCTTTGGAGTGGAAGCGGAGAGATCGCACCAGATGCCAATTCTAGATGTTATCACACCTGTGGTCACTGCAGCAGCAGGTGAATCCACTTTGTCCAAAAGGGATCTATTCCATTCAATTGCAAATGATCTAGATAAGACAGAGAACTGCAGCACGGGGACATAGCCGAGTTGGTCAGGTTGAGTGGTGATGAGTTTGCTATTTGGATGAATAAAGAAAGTCAAAAGTGTGAAAGATAAAAAACAAAAGGAGGAAGTGTGAAAAGTGAATGGGCCAAATTGAGGTGCATATGAAGACGTATGCTTTCTTCCAATTCATTAAATCGGGCTAATATGAATCAGGTGAATTGAGTTCTGCTTTTGGAAACTGGGTTAAGAAGGGGTGCACCGTTCCTGGAGGTACTGCAATACCAGGTCAATGCGTGGAGTGGACAGAGCAAGCTCTTTTTCCATCTCCCTGTTCTAAAAATCCATTTAATATATGGTCCCCAGATAGGGGACGTATCAGATATTAAACTGATAAGAACAGATACTACACTTGATCTTAGCCAAAAGGCCGAGAAGCGATAACCAGAATTGGTTTGGGCCTCGAGTGGCACCCTGGCCTATGCCGGACACATCTTAGGGAGAGAGAGCGAGAGGGAGACAAACCCACGCCTACACAAGACATTTTGTCACCCAAGCCAACCCTTGAAAAGGCTGCTTTGCAGAGCCAAAACAAGAAGAATGGTGCATTTTGCAGCCGCCGCCCACTGCAATGAATCTGAATAACTCCTCCTTTAGGGCGCAAGCAACTCCCCTCCCCCTTGCAGTCTTTCCAATTCACGATACAAAAAGACGGACAGGACAGGTTGCCTGACTTTCCGTCACTGCCACCCTTTGCCATCCTTACCCGTAGAAAGCCCTTTCATCATCCCCAAACCCTAATCTTTTCCCTTTCCTTCCCAGCCCCCAAACCCTGCCCTCTGTACCTTTCTCACCACCCGCTTCCCTTCTCCTGTCATCCCCCTACCACCCGGGAAAAAAAGAGATTGCCCCCTCCTTCCACTAGCCCACCCTCCCACCCAAAGAACAACTTCTTCTGCGCAGCTTGTTTTCTAGGCAGCAGCGCTATTGTGATGTCATCGGGGGGCATTGTGACAAGCCGCCAGTGTTCCGTCTCTTCATGTTGTGCACAGTTCAAACGGAAAATACATCAACAGGCAGACTACAGAAAAGCTTACTATCAAAGGTTAGAGGGGGGCTTTCTCAGAGGGCTTTTTACAGTTTTTCTATTCCCAATTAGCCGTTTAAGTGTACTTATTGAAAGTAGTAATTCTTTCATAGGCCGCCCTTTCTTAGTATTTGACGTTCCTTATATTGCGGTATGAGGCTTCGCAGTAGGTTGCAAACATTCATCACCCATGACTGTCCCCAATTGAGCTCAGAAGCTCAATGTCTATCATGACCTCTCTTTTAGAATGTCCAAGAGCAAGCAAACTATTCCTCCAGGAGAGGGCGCCAACAGACTACTAAAGAGATCATCATTACTCAAAGAAAACCCCAAAAACCAATGCATGATAGGAATAAACAGGTAACTTTCTTTGGAGTGGAAGCGGAGAGATCGCACCAGATGCCAATTCTAGATGTTATCACACCTGTGGTCACTGCAGCAGCAGGTGAATCCACTTTGTCCAAAAGGGATCTATTCCATTCAATTGCAAATGATCTAGATAAGACAGAGAACTGCAGCACGGGGACATAGCCGAGTTGGTCAGGTTGAGTGGTGATGAGTTTGCTATTTGGATGAATAAAGAAAGTCAAAAGTGTGAAAGATAAAAAACAAAAGGAGGAAGTGTGAAAAGTGAATGGGCCAAATTGAGGTGCATATGAAGACGTATGCTTTCTTCCAATTCATTAAATCGGGCTAATATGAATCAGGTGAATTGAGTTCTGCTTTTGGAAACTGGGTTAAGAAGGGGTGCACCGTTCCTGGAGGTACTGCAATACCAGGTCAATGCGTGGAGTGGACAGAGCAAGCTCTTTTTCCATCTCCCTGTTCTAAAAATCCATTTAATATATGGTCCCCAGATAGGGGACGTATCAGATATTAAACTGATAAGAACAGATTTTGATTTAATGAAGCTTTCCAAAGCACCGCAAAAATGCATGACCGAAGTCACACCAAAAACAGTGCAAAGGCTAGGATTCATGTGGACCCCTCCGTGAGAAGAGGATCCCCAAAAATCAACCCCGTCCCTCCGAGCCAGAAGGCCACAGCGAGGGTCAGGGATCTTCGGTGCTCCCCCAAGCCAAAGCCTGGTTGAGCCTTGTTGTTGCTCCCAGCGTCCACCGAGGCATCTTACCCAAGTGGAGTAGGGAGCTACTAGTCGTTGGTTTCGCAGCCGAGACTGCCCGGACCGTCAACCGGTGTTGGTTTCTCAGCCCAAGGCTGACCGGACCTCCAACCGGGTGTTGGTTTCTCAGCCCAAGGCTGACCGGACCTCCAACCGGGTGTTGGTTTCTCAGCCCAAGGCTAACCGGACCTCCAACCGGGTGTTGGTTTCTCAGCCAAAGCTGACCCGGACCTCCAACCGGGTGTTGGTTTCTCAGCCCAAAGCTGACCGGACCTCCGACCGGGATTATGAAAATTCCCTTCTTAGCCAGAAGGCCGGGATAGGGCAATATGCTTGGAAAGTATGAATAGGCAAGGCGCGGCGTGCGACAGAGTCTGAGGCTTACCAGGGTCCCAACCTAGCAAGTTCAGACTCCCTCCAGGGTGTCCATTCCTGGGGCACATTGCACCATAACCCTCACACTTACTCAGTCTAATAACCTCGATCCTGGTAGGGCCATGGTTTCCTCTAGATGGATATACTATCCTCCCAAAGTACTAACAAGCGCAACCTTCCAGTGTGCATTGCATCATTGTACTAAGGTGGCCGGAGCCTTAAACCACCTTTTCGAAAGATACTACACTTGATCTTAGCCAAAAGGCCGAGAAGCGATAACCAGAATTGGTTTGGGCCTCGAGTGGCACCCTGGCCTATGCCGGACACATCTTAGGGAGAGAGAGCGAGAGGGAGACAAACCCACGCCTACACAAGACATTTTGTCACCCAAGCCAACCCTTGAAAAGGCTGCTTTGCAGAGCCAAAACAAGAAGAATGGTGCGTTTTGCAGCCGCCGCCCACTGCAATGAATCTGAATAACTCCTCCTTTAGGGCGCAAGCAACTCCCCTCCCCCTTGCAGTCTTTCCAATTCACGATACAAAAAGACGGACAGGACAGGTTGCCTGACTTTCCGTCACTGCCACCCTTTGCCATCCTTACCCGTAGAAAGCCCTTTCATCATCCCCAAACCCTAATCTTTTCCCTTTCCTTCCCAGCCCCCAAACCCTGCCCTCTGTACCTTTCTCACCACCCGCTTCCCTTCTCCTGTCATCCCCCTACCACCCGGGAAAAAAAGAGATTGCCCCCTCCTTCCACTAGCCCACCCTCCCACCCAAAGAACAACTTCTTCTGCGCAGCTTGTTTTCTAGGCAGCAGCGCTATTGTGATGTCATCGGGGGGCATTGTGACAAGCCGCCAGTGTTCCGTCTCTTCATGTTGTGCACAGTTCAAACGGAAAATACATCAACAGGCAGACTACAGAAAAGCTTACTATCAAAGGTTAGAGGGGGGCTTTCTCAGAGGGCTTTTTACAGTTTTTCTATTCCCAATTAGCCGTTTAAGTGTACTTATTGAAAGTAGTAATTCTTTCATAGGCCGCCCTTTCTTAGTATTTGACGTTCCTTATATTGCGGTATGAGGCTTCGCAGTAGGTTGCAAACATTCATCACCCATGACTGTCCCCAATTGAGCTCAGAAGCTCAATGTCTATCATGACCTCTCTTTTAGAATGTCCAAGAGCAAGCAAACTATTCCTCCAGGAGAGGGCGCCAACAGACTACTAAAGAGATCATCATTACTCAAAGAAAACCCCAAAAACCAATGCATGATAGGAATAAACAGGTAACTTTCTTTGGAGTGGAAGCGGAGAGATCGCACCAGATGCCAATTCTAGATGTTATCACACCTGTGGTCACTGCAGCAGCAGGTGAATCCACTTTGTCCAAAAGGGATCTATTCCATTCAATTGCAAATGATCTAGATAAGACAGAGAACTGCAGCACGGGGACATAGCCGAGTTGGTCAGGTTGAGTGGTGATGAGTTTGCTATTTGGATGAATAAAGAAAGTCAAAAGTGTGAAAGATAAAAAACAAAAGGAGGAAGTGTGAAAAGTGAATGGGCCAAATTGAGGTGCATATGAAGACGTATGCTTTCTTCCAATTCATTAAATCGGGCTAATATGAATCAGGTGAATTGAGTTCTGCTTTTGGAAACTGGGTTAAGAAGGGGTGCACCGTTCCTGGAGGTACTGCAATACCAGGTCAATGCGTGGAGTGGACAGAGCAAGCTCTTTTTCCATCTCCCTGTTCTAAAAATCCATTTAATATATGGTCCCCAGATAGGGGACGTATCAGATATTAAACTGATAAGAACAGATACTACACTTGATCTTAGCCAAAAGGCCGAGAAGCGATAACCAGAATTGGTTTGGGCCTCGAGTGGCACCCTGGCCTATGCCGGACACATCTTAGGGAGAGAGAGCGAGAGGGAGACAAACCCACGCCTACACAAGACATTTTGTCACCCAAGCCAACCCTTGAAAAGGCTGCTTTGCAGAGCCAAAACAAGAAGAATGGTGCGTTTTGCAGCCGCCGCCCACTGCAATGAATCTGAATAACTCCTCCTTTAGGGCGCAAGCAACTCCCCTCCCCCTTGCAGTCTTTCCAATTCACGATACAAAAAGACGGACAGGACAGGTTGCCTGACTTTCCGTCACTGCCACCCTTTGCCATCCTTACCCGTAGAAAGCCCTTTCATCATCCCCAAACCCTAATCTTTTCCCTTTCCTTCCCAGCCCCCAAACCCTGCCCTCTGTACCTTTCTCACCACCCGCTTCCCTTCTCCTGTCATCCCCCTACCACCCGGGAAAAAAAGAGATTGCCCCCTCCTTCCACTAGCCCACCCTCCCACCCAAAGAACAACTTCTTCTGCGCAGCTTGTTTTCTAGGCAGCAGCGCTATTGTGATGTCATCGGGGGGCATTGTGACAAGCCGCCAGTGTTCCGTCTCTTCATGTTGTGCACAGTTCAAACGGAAAATACATCAACAGGCAGACTACAGAAAAGCTTACTATCAAAGGTTAGAGGGGGGCTTTCTCAGAGGGCTTTTTACAGTTTTTCTATTCCCAATTAGCCGTTTAAGTGTACTTATTGAAAGTAGTAATTCTTTCATAGGCCGCCCTTTCTTAGTATTTGACGTTCCTTATATTGCGGTATGAGGCTTCGCAGTAGGTTGCAAACATTCATCACCCATGACTGTCCCCAATTGAGCTCAGAAGCTCAATGTCTATCATGACCTCTCTTTTAGAATGTCCAAGAGCAAGCAAACTATTCCTCCAGGAGAGGGCGCCAACAGACTACTAAAGAGATCATCATTACTCAAAGAAAACCCCAAAAACCAATGCATGATAGGAATAAACAGGTAACTTTCTTTGGAGTGGAAGCGGAGAGATCGCACCAGATGCCAATTCTAGATGTTATCACACCTGTGGTCACTGCAGCAGCAGGTGAATCCACTTTGTCCAAAAGGGATCTATTCCATTCAATTGCAAATGATCTAGATAAGACAGAGAACTGCAGCACGGGGACATAGCCGAGTTGGTCAGGTTGAGTGGTGATGAGTTTGCTATTTGGATGAATAAAGAAAGTCAAAAGTGTGAAAGATAAAAAACAAAAGGAGGAAGTGTGAAAAGTGAATGGGCCAAATTGAGGTGCATATGAAGACGTATGCTTTCTTCCAATTCATTAAATCGGGCTAATATGAATCAGGTGAATTGAGTTCTGCTTTTGGAAACTGGGTTAAGAAGGGGTGCACCGTTCCTGGAGGTACTGCAATACCAGGTCAATGCGTGGAGTGGACAGAGCAAGCTCTTTTTCCATCTCCCTGTTCTAAAAATCCATTTAATATATGGTCCCCAGATAGGGGACGTATCAGATATTAAACTGATAAGAACAGATTTTTGATTTAACAGCATCTTTATTATCATGCACTACTCACAAAAAGGTAACAAACCGTGTACAGTGCCGCAGCCCCGTACACACAGAACTATACAATCCTTCTTACATAGCCATAGAGTGCGACGCACTAAACTATGCATCACACTCCTATGCTTATCCATAACACTCAAGCTGAAAGAAAAAGTTAGACAATAAATAACGACGAACCGGCGATTGGGGGATGGGGGTAGGGGAAAAGGGGGATAGGTTGGGGAAATCACAGGCCCGAAGCTTTATTGAAAGACGCACATAACGGGAAAAGGAGGGAGGGGGCATGGAAGAGGTCTAAACCTCCTCCTCGGCGCTGTCGTCCGGACTGTCCATGATGGAATAGTCTCTGAGCAGGCTGTGGATCAGCTTGCGGCAATCCTGGATAGACATCCTCTCCCTCTTCAAGATGAGCCGGTTCCTGGCGACCCAAATAGCGTCCTTAAAGCAGTTCATAAGGCGCCAAGCCTCCTGGATGGCTCCAACGGTGTGAGTCCCAGGGAAGAGTCCATAAAGTACGGAATGGTACGATAGGCTCCCTCTGGGGACGGAGTTCCTCAGGTCATCCTCCAGGGCAACCAACAGGCGCTGTGCGAAACGGCAGTCCCAAAAGGCGTGCAGCGATGTTTCCTCCACGAAGGGGCACCTTGGGCAGTACCGGGTTTTGCACAGGTTCCGGGCGTGCATGAATGACCGGACGGGCAGTCCGCCCTGTATCGCCATCCATGACAAGTCCTTGTGCCCGTTGGTCAATCCAGCCGATGACACGTTTGTCCAAACAGTCTCCAGTGTGTCGTGATGAAGTCCTGGAATGTTCTCCATTTCGTCCTTGGCTCTGATGAGTTTGTGGATAGTCTTTGGCTTCCACAAATCAGGCTTCAGTCCCTCCAGTTGGTGTTCCCTCACAAACCGAACCACGTCTCCGTAGAACCATGGCGCCGTCCAGTTGTAGGGGAAGGAGCTGTCCCACTTGTCCCAGCCTAACCGTCTCCAAAGGGGGAGCAGGAAGAAGCGAGACATGGACCCACCCGCGGAACCTCTCTTGACTCGCAGAGTTCGGCGAACGCAGTCACATACGAAGGAGGATCGCAGGAGGGTGGGGATATCGGGTACGCCCTTCCCACCCTTGCGAGGATCCTTGTACATGATGCTCCGCTTTACTCTGTCCATCTTGGATCCCCAGACAAAACGAAACACCGTCCTGGTAATGGCCCTGCACACGGTGGCAAGGGGGGGCCAGGCCTGGGCCGTGTACTGCAGCACGGGCAGTACCTCGTTACGCAGGACCAGTGCTTTGCCCTCACAGGTGAGGCGTCTGAGGCTCCACAGACCGATCCGTTGGGTGATCTTGGTCAAGCGTTCCTCCCAGGACTTGAGGGCTGCTCCTTCCTTCCCGAACCAGACTCCAAGAACCTTGATGAAATCCGGCTGGATGCTGAAAGGGAAGGGGGCGGAAGAGGCCGGCTGCCAGTCCCCGAAGAGCATGGCTTCCGACTTCCCGCAGTTGACTTTGGCTCCCGAAGCCCGTCCAAAGGTCTCACAGGTCTGGACGAGGGTGTCGACTGAGCGCCGGTCCGCGCAGAAGACGGTCACGTCGTCCATGTAGAGCGAGCACTTGACCTCGAAGCGTTCTGGTCCTGGTGCGGTGATCCCTCTGATCTCTCCATTCCGCCGGATAGCCTCTGCAAAGAGTTCTATAACACAAACAAAAAGAAGAGGTGACAGAGGACAGCCTTGTCTGACCCCTGAGAGGACCGGGAAGGGGTCAGTCTTCCAGCCGTTCACCAACACCGAGCTGTGAATATCAAAATACATTAGTTGGACATACAAGCAAAACATGTTACCCAAACCTAACCTGTGCAGAGCTTTGCCCAGGAACTCATGGGAAACACGGTCGAAGGCCTTTTCCTGATCCAACGAGATCAGGGCTGCGTGCACCCGGCGGGCTTTGATGTACTCGACCGTGTCCCGCATGAGAGCCAGGCTGTCTGCGATGCGACGTCCGGGGATGCCGCAGGTCTGGTCCGGGTGGATGATCCGTCCGATAACAGTCTTCAATCTCGTTGCCATCGTCTTGGCCAGGATCTTGTAGTCGACGTTCAGAAGGGTGATGGGACGCCAATTCTTCAGGTCGCACCTCTCTCCTTTACGCTTGTACAGGATCGTGACCATTCCTTCCCTCAGAGATGGAGGCATTCTGCCCTCCACCACCATCTCCTCATACAGCCCTAACAGGTCCGGACAGATTAGGTCTCCCAGCGCTACATAGAGCTCTGCTGGGAGGCCGTCACTGCCCGGTGTCCTGCCAGAACTAAAGGATTTGGCAGCCGAGAGCAGCTCGTCCACCGTCAGAGGAACATCCATGGCCGCCGCGTCTGCAGGGTCAAGATGGTTAGTGATACCTGACAGGAACTTATCGGCGGCCTCGGGGTCAGTAGTCTTGCGGGCGTAGAGTTCGCTGTAGAAGTCGCTGACGACCTTCATCACGTTCTCTTTCCCGCGTCGCATGTTTCCACTCTCGTCTCGTAGTTCATTCATGGGCGTGTGACCGGCGTGGAGTTTCCTGAAAAAGAACGAGTTACATTTCTCACCCTTCTCCAGGTTCTCCACTTTGGAACGGAAGACAATTCGCTCGGACTCCTCCTCGAAGTGCCTTTTCAGGCTCCTCTTAGTCTCCTCCAGCTCCTCTCTCACGTCCCAGCCGCATCGAAGAAGGTCCTGCAGGGAACGCAGCTCACGCTGGAGTCTCCTGAAGTCCCTCCTCTTCAGACACGCCTGTTGTTGACTCTTTGCCTGAAAGAAGAAACGGAACTCGAGTTTAACGTATTCCCACCAGTCAGAAACAGACTGGAAGCCCGCCTTGTAGGCCCGCCACGTGGAGTAGGCAGCTCTAAGCTCCTCCAGAATCTCACCCTTTTCCAGCAGAGAGCAGTTCAGCTTCCAGGAGCCCGGGCCAATGGGGAAGCCATGGCCCAGCACACCTTGAAAGTGAATGGCTCTGTGGTCAGAGAAGAAGCAGGGGACCATCGAGTGCCCACTCCGCCCAACCGCCCGAGAGGTAAACACAAAGTCAATCCTGGAACGCAGCGAGCCATCGGATCGGCACCATGAATAGTTCACGGATCCGTGTCCGATGGAGCCAACAACGTCCACAAGAGAGGCTTCGGTCACCATCTCAATGAGCAGTTTGGATGTGACGTCCAACTTGGCAGCCGTTCCAGAACTGCGTCCATCCTCCTCAATCGGGCAGTTGAAATCCCCGGCCATCACTACCGTCCTGGCGGTAGCGAGCTGAGGGCGCAGGGCTTGGAGGAGCTCCAGTCGATCGCTCTTCACAGGAGAAGCATACACATTGATGAACCTGACAGGTTCTCCCGCCCAGGTGCCATCCACGAGCAGTAACCTGCCGCAGACGATTTCCTGAACAGAGTCCAATGTGAAGGCGCTTCCCCTGATCAGCACGGCGACCCCCGCGGACCTACAGTCGCCCCCGCCAGACCAGTAGGATGGGCCATGGGTCCACTCCCTGGCCAGATGGTTGAAGGACCTAGAGGAGGGAAGGGAGCATTCCTGCAGGAAAAATACATCACTAGACTGAGTGTTAAGGAACGCAAAAATTGTCTGACGTCGGAACTTGTCTCTGATGCTCCTAACATTAATGGAAAAGATGTTAATGTTAGCAGTCATTGGAGGAAAGAGAAAGTTAGAGCAGGCGGTGTGCCTTAGTTACCACTCCGGTCGGGCGGTTCTTCCTCTTTGGCACCTGCTGGTAAGGGTATCTCCAGCAGACCCTCTTCTGCTAGCTGATCAAGCAGGGATGGTGCCTCAGTGGCTTCCGACTCCTCCATTTCTTCTTCGGCCACAAGGGACTCCACCATCTGCTCCAACACGTCCGGTTCTGGGAGGAGGCCATCCTCCTCTTCCTGGGGTGGGTTAAGGTCCACAATGAACAGCTTGGAAGGTTCTGCGACAGGACTATCTTCCACCTTCCTTTTCCTTTGGCCTGTACCTGAGGAGACAAGAGCTGGAAAATCCTCCTCGGTGAAAAGTGCAAGAGTGCTGAGGCCCTCTGCTCTCATGGTCTGGGGAGGGAGAGTGGGCTTTGGGGGGGGGGTGAGGAGACCAGCTGAGGAGTAGGGAAATGAGGTGGAGGTAGTGGAATCCTCAGTAGGGTTGGCCGGGGGGGGAGGGGTTTGGACAGGGGTGACAGGGGGGGGGACCAGGGAGGGGGCAGCAGTTTTCTTACCCTTCTTTTCCCTGGACTCCGTGGCTGCTGGGGCATCGGCTGGAGCCACGGTCGCCGGGTTCTTGGCCGCCTTGTCCTTGGCCTCTGTGGCCTTGGTCGTAGCTGCCTTGGTCGACGAAGCTGTGACTACCCGATACTGGGTCGCCGCGGCAACCCTTGCCCAGGATTTCTCCCGCTGTGGGCAGTCCTTGTAAAGGTGGTCCGCCTGTCCACATAGGTTGCAAGTCTTCTTCTTTGGGCAGTCCTTGGAGCTGTGTCCTGTCACCCGGCAAACCCTGCAGGCGTCCTCCTTGCAGGTCTTCATCGAATGCCCTTTCCCGCCACATTTCCTGCAGTTGTGTGGCATGTCCGGGTAGTAGATGAGACCATAGGAGTTTCCCAGAGAGAATGTCGGGGGCAGGTGCTGGAGACCATCCTCGGATGCTGGTTCCCTGTAGAGTCGGACGGTTACTGACCACTTACCCGTCCAGAATCCGTTGCCGTTAAGGATGTGGGATGGCTCCCTCACCACTGTGCAGAGATGTCCCAGGAACGTGGAGATGTCTCTTCCTGGGGTGTGCGGGTTCCGCATGGAGACCGTGATCCTCTTCTCATCCCTCTGTATAGGACAGGATCCTAAAAAAGAATGAAAAGGGGAGTCCGGCATCGCTGCGTTCATCGCCTCCCAGTATCTCCTGCAGGCATTCACCGTGGCAAAGGTTACCAGAAAAATGCCAGTCATGAAGGTCTGGACACTCAGGGTTTCCGCCCTGGAGAAGCCCTGATCCAGAATCATCTTCTTGCAGAACACGTCGCTGGACATGTCCGGCAACCTACCATCCACCGCCTTTAGCTTCAGGGCGACCGTCTGCCGCATCCAAGGCTCCAGGGTTGGAGCCTTTTCAGGCGGCGTCCGGGCTCCCTCCGGCTGGCTGGCGTCGGAGGTAGGGGCCTCTTGGGCCGAAGAAGCCTCTGGATGAGCCTTCCTGGAGGTCCCTGGGTCCTGAGCCTTCCTGGCTGCCTTCTCTGGCTTGCTTGCCATGGCTGGTTCCTGCTTGAGTTCCCGGAGCTGGATCTTGGATTCTTCTCCGGGTGTCTTCTCCCGCTGTGTTCCTCCTCGAAGTTCCTCTGGTCTCCCCAAGTCTTCTCCGAGCCTTCGTCTTCTTGCTTCTTTCTGCCAAGCTCTTCTTCCGTCCGATCTCCCTCTTTCGGTCTCGGCTGGGCTTCGGAGCTTGTCTCCCTGATCGTATCTCGTCAAGTGTAGCTAGCTCAGTTTGTTCTGATAAGAACAGATACTACACTTGATCTTAGCCAAAAGGCCGAGAAGCGATCTGATAAGAACAGATACTACACTTGATCTTAGCCAAAAGGCCGAGAAGCGATAACCAGAATTGGTTTGGGCCTCGAGTGGCACCCTGGCCTATGCCGGACACATCTTAGGGAGAGAGAGCGAGAGGGAGACAAACCCACGCCTACACAAGACATTTTGTCACCCAAGCCAACCCTTGAAAAGGCTGCTTTGCAGAGCCAAAACAAGAAGAATGGTGCGTTTTGCAGCCGCCGCCCACTGCAATGAATCTGAATAACTCCTCCTTTAGGGCGCAAGCAACTCCCCTCCCCCTTGCAGTCTTTCCAATTCACGATACAAAAAGACGGACAGGACAGGTTGCCTGACTTTCCGTCACTGCCACCCTTTGCCATCCTTACCCGTAGAAAGCCCTTTCATCATCCCCAAACCCTAATCTTTTCCCTTTCCTTCCCAGCCCCCAAACCCTGCCCTCTGTACCTTTCTCACCACCCGCTTCCCTTCTCCTGTCATCCCCCTACCACCCGGGAAAAAAAGAGATTGCCCCCTCCTTCCACTAGCCCACCCTCCCACCCAAAGAACAACTTCTTCTGCGCAGCTTGTTTTCTAGGCAGCAGCGCTATTGTGATGTCATCGGGGGGCATTGTGACAAGCCGCCAGTGTTCCGTCTCTTCATGTTGTGCACAGTTCAAACGGAAAATACATCAACAGGCAGACTACAGAAAAGCTTACTATCAAAGGTTAGAGGGGGGCTTTCTCAGAGGGCTTTTTACAGTTTTTCTATTCCCAATTAGCCGTTTAAGTGTACTTATTGAAAGTAGTAATTCTTTCATAGGCCGCCCTTTCTTAGTATTTGACGTTCCTTATATTGCGGTATGAGGCTTCGCAGTAGGTTGCAAACATTCATCACCCATGACTGTCCCCAATTGAGCTCAGAAGCTCAATGTCTATCATGACCTCTCTTTTAGAATGTCCAAGAGCAAGCAAACTATTCCTCCAGGAGAGGGCGCCAACAGACTACTAAAGAGATCATCATTACTCAAAGAAAACCCCAAAAACCAATGCATGATAGGAATAAACAGGTAACTTTCTTTGGAGTGGAAGCGGAGAGATCGCACCAGATGCCAATTCTAGATGTTATCACACCTGTGGTCACTGCAGCAGCAGGTGAATCCACTTTGTCCAAAAGGGATCTATTCCATTCAATTGCAAATGATCTAGATAAGACAGAGAACTGCAGCACGGGGACATAGCCGAGTTGGTCAGGTTGAGTGGTGATGAGTTTGCTATTTGGATGAATAAAGAAAGTCAAAAGTGTGAAAGATAAAAAACAAAAGGAGGAAGTGTGAAAAGTGAATGGGCCAAATTGAGGTGCATATGAAGACGTATGCTTTCTTCCAATTCATTAAATCGGGCTAATATGAATCAGGTGAATTGAGTTCTGCTTTTGGAAACTGGGTTAAGAAGGGGTGCACCGTTCCTGGAGGTACTGCAATACCAGGTCAATGCGTGGAGTGGACAGAGCAAGCTCTTTTTCCATCTCCCTGTTCTAAAAATCCATTTAATATATGGTCCCCAGATAGGGGACGTATCAGATATTAAACTGATAAGAACAGATACTACACTTGATCTTAGCCAAAAGGCCGAGAAGCGATAACCAGAATTGGTTTGGGCCTCGAGTGGCACCCTGGCCTATGCCGGACACATCTTAGGGAGAGAGAGCGAGAGGGAGACAAACCCACGCCTACACAAGACATTTTGTCACCCAAGCCAACCCTTGAAAAGGCTGCTTTGCAGAGCCAAAACAAGAAGAATGGTGCGTTTTGCAGCCGCCGCCCACTGCAATGAATCTGAATAACTCCTCCTTTAGGGCGCAAGCAACTCCCCTCCCCCTTGCAGTCTTTCCAATTCACGATACAAAAAGACGGACAGGACAGGTTGCCTGACTTTCCGTCACTGCCACCCTTTGCCATCCTTACCCGTAGAAAGCCCTTTCATCATCCCCAAACCCTAATCTTTTCCCTTTCCTTCCCAGCCCCCAAACCCTGCCCTCTGTACCTTTCTCACCACCCGCTTCCCTTCTCCTGTCATCCCCCTACCACCCGGGAAAAAAAGAGATTGCCCCCTCCTTCCACTAGCCCACCCTCCCACCCAAAGAACAACTTCTTCTGCGCAGCTTGTTTTCTAGGCAGCAGCGCTATTGTGATGTCATCGGGGGGCATTGTGACAAGCCGCCAGTGTTCCGTCTCTTCATGTTGTGCACAGTTCAAACGGAAAATACATCAACAGGCAGACTACAGAAAAGCTTACTATCAAAGGTTAGAGGGGGGCTTTCTCAGAGGGCTTTTTACAGTTTTTCTATTCCCAATTAGCCGTTTAAGTGTACTTATTGAAAGTAGTAATTCTTTCATAGGCCGCCCTTTCTTAGTATTTGACGTTCCTTATATTGCGGTATGAGGCTTCGCAGTAGGTTGCAAACATTCATCACCCATGACTGTCCCCAATTGAGCTCAGAAGCTCAATGTCTATCATGACCTCTCTTTTAGAATGTCCAAGAGCAAGCAAACTATTCCTCCAGGAGAGGGCGCCAACAGACTACTAAAGAGATCATCATTACTCAAAGAAAACCCCAAAAACCAATGCATGATAGGAATAAACAGGTAACTTTCTTTGGAGTGGAAGCGGAGAGATCGCACCAGATGCCAATTCTAGATGTTATCACACCTGTGGTCACTGCAGCAGCAGGTGAATCCACTTTGTCCAAAAGGGATCTATTCCATTCAATTGCAAATGATCTAGATAAGACAGAGAACTGCAGCACGGGGACATAGCCGAGTTGGTCAGGTTGAGTGGTGATGAGTTTGCTATTTGGATGAATAAAGAAAGTCAAAAGTGTGAAAGATAAAAAACAAAAGGAGGAAGTGTGAAAAGTGAATGGGCCAAATTGAGGTGCATATGAAGACGTATGCTTTCTTCCAATTCATTAAATCGGGCTAATATGAATCAGGTGAATTGAGTTCTGCTTTTGGAAACTGGGTTAAGAAGGGGTGCACCGTTCCTGGAGGTACTGCAATACCAGGTCAATGCGTGGAGTGGACAGAGCAAGCTCTTTTTCCATCTCCCTGTTCTAAAAATCCATTTAATATATGGTCCCCAGATAGGGGACGTATCAGATATTAAACTGATAAGAACAGATACTACACTTGATCTTAGCCAAAAGGCCGAGAAGCGATAACCAGAATTGGTTTGGGCCTCGAGTGGCACCCTGGCCTATGCCGGACACATCTTAGGGAGAGAGAGCGAGAGGGAGACAAACCCACGCCTACACAAGACATTTTGTCACCCAAGCCAACCCTTGAAAAGGCTGCTTTGCAGAGCCAAAACAAGAAGAATGGTGCGTTTTGCAGCCGCCGCCCACTGCAATGAATCTGAATAACTCCTCCTTTAGGGCGCAAGCAACTCCCCTCCCCCTTGCAGTCTTTCCAATTCACGATACAAAAAGACGGACAGGACAGGTTGCCTGACTTTCCGTCACTGCCACCCTTTGCCATCCTTACCCGTAGAAAGCCCTTTCATCATCCCCAAACCCTAATCTTTTCCCTTTCCTTCCCAGCCCCCAAACCCTGCCCTCTGTACCTTTCTCACCACCCGCTTCCCTTCTCCTGTCATCCCCCTACCACCCGGGAAAAAAAGAGATTGCCCCCTCCTTCCACTAGCCCACCCTCCCACCCAAAGAACAACTTCTTCTGCGCAGCTTGTTTTCTAGGCAGCAGCGCTATTGTGATGTCATCGGGGGGCATTGTGACAAGCCGCCAGTGTTCCGTCTCTTCATGTTGTGCACAGTTCAAACGGAAAATACATCAACAGGCAGACTACAGAAAAGCTTACTATCAAAGGTTAGAGGGGGGCTTTCTCAGAGGGCTTTTTACAGTTTTTCTATTCCCAATTAGCCGTTTAAGTGTACTTATTGAAAGTAGTAATTCTTTCATAGGCCGCCCTTTCTTAGTATTTGACGTTCCTTATATTGCGGTATGAGGCTTCGCAGTAGGTTGCAAACATTCATCACCCATGACTGTCCCCAATTGAGCTCAGAAGCTCAATGTCTATCATGACCTCTCTTTTAGAATGTCCAAGAGCAAGCAAACTATTCCTCCAGGAGAGGGCGCCAACAGACTACTAAAGAGATCATCATTACTCAAAGAAAACCCCAAAAACCAATGCATGATAGGAATAAACAGGTAACTTTCTTTGGAGTGGAAGCGGAGAGATCGCACCAGATGCCAATTCTAGATGTTATCACACCTGTGGTCACTGCAGCAGCAGGTGAATCCACTTTGTCCAAAAGGGATCTATTCCATTCAATTGCAAATGATCTAGATAAGACAGAGAACTGCAGCACGGGGACATAGCCGAGTTGGTCAGGTTGAGTGGTGATGAGTTTGCTATTTGGATGAATAAAGAAAGTCAAAAGTGTGAAAGATAAAAAACAAAAGGAGGAAGTGTGAAAAGTGAATGGGCCAAATTGAGGTGCATATGAAGACGTATGCTTTCTTCCAATTCATTAAATCGGGCTAATATGAATCAGGTGAATTGAGTTCTGCTTTTGGAAACTGGGTTAAGAAGGGGTGCACCGTTCCTGGAGGTACTGCAATACCAGGTCAATGCGTGGAGTGGACAGAGCAAGCTCTTTTTCCATCTCCCTGTTCTAAAAATCCATTTAATATATGGTCCCCAGATAGGGGACGTATCAGATATTAAACTGATAAGAACAGATTTTTTGATTTAATGAAGCTTTCCAAAGCACCGCAAAAAATGCATGACCGAAGTCACACCAAAAACAGTGCAAAGGCTAGGATTCGTGTGGACCCCTCCGTGAGGAGAGGGTCCCCAAAAATCAACCCCGTCCCTCCGAGCCAGAAGGCCACAGCAAGGGTCAGGGATCTTCGGTGCTCCCCCAAGCCGAAGCCTGGTTGAGCCTTGTCGTTGCTCCCAGCGTCCATCCAGGCATCTTACCCAAGTGGAGTAGAGAGCTACTAGTTGTTGGTTTCGCAGCCGAAACTGCCCGGACCGTCAACCGGTGTTGGTTTCTCAGCCCAAGGCTAACCGGACCTCCAACCGGGTGTTGGTTTCTCAGCCGAAGCTGACCCGGACCTCCAACCGGGTGTTGGTTTCTCAGCCGAAGCTGACCCGGACCTCCAACCGGGTGTTGGTTTCTCAGCCGAAGCTGACCCGGACCTCCAACCGGGTGTTGGTTTCTCAGCCGAAGCTGACCCGGACCTCCAACCGGGTGTTGGTTTCTCAGCCCAAAGCTGAACGGACCTCCGACCATGATTATAAAAATTTCCCTTCCTAGCCAGAAGGCCGGGATAGGGTAATATGCTCAAAAAGTATGAAAAGGCAAGGTACGGTGTGCTACAGAGCCCAAGGCTTGCCGGGGTCCCAAGCCAACAAGCTCAGACTCACTCCAGGGTCGTCAGTCCTGGGGCACGTTGTACCATAGCCCCCCACCCTTACTCAGTCTAATAGCCTCGATCCTGGTAGGGCCATGTTTTCCACTAGATGAATATACTATCCACCCAGAGTACTAGCAAGCGCAACCTTCCAGTGTGCATTGTATCATTGTACTAAGGTGGCCTGGAGCTTAAACCACCTCTTCGAACAACACTACACTTGATCTTAGCCAAAAGGCCAAGAAGCGATAACCAGAATTGGTTTGGGCCTCGAGTGGCACCCTGGCCTATGCCGGACACATCTTAGGGAGAGAGAGCGAGAGGGAGACAAACCCACGCCTACACAAGACATTTTGTCACCCAAGCCAACCCTTGAAAAGGCTGCTTTGCAGAGCCAAAACAAGAAGAATGGTGCGTTTTGCAGCCGCCGCCCACTGCAATGAATCTGAATAACTCCTCCTTTAGGGCGCAAGCAACTCCCCTCCCCCTTGCAGTCTTTCCAATTCACGATACAAAAAGACGGACAGGACAGGTTGCCTGACTTTCCGTCACTGCCACCCTTTGCCATCCTTACCCGTAGAAAGCCCTTTCATCATCCCCAAACCCTAATCTTTTCCCTTTCCTTCCCAGCCCCCAAACCCTGCCCTCTGTACCTTTCTCACCACCCGCTTCCCTTCTCCTGTCATCCCCCTACCACCCGGGAAAAAAAGAGATTGCCCCCTCCTTCCACTAGCCCACCCTCCCACCCAAAGAACAACTTCTTCTGCGCAGCTTGTTTTCTAGGCAGCAGCGCTATTGTGATGTCATCGGGGGGCATTGTGACAAGCCGCCAGTGTTCCGTCTCTTCATGTTGTGCACAGTTCAAACGGAAAATACATCAACAGGCAGACTACAGAAAAGCTTACTATCAAAGGTTAGAGGGGGGCTTTCTCAGAGGGCTTTTTACAGTTTTTCTATTCCCAATTAGCCGTTTAAGTGTACTTATTGAAAGTAGTAATTCTTTCATAGGCCGCCCTTTCTTAGTATTTGACGTTCCTTATATTGCGGTATGAGGCTTCGCAGTAGGTTGCAAACATTCATCACCCATGACTGTCCCCAATTGAGCTCAGAAGCTCAATGTCTATCATGACCTCTCTTTTAGAATGTCCAAGAGCAAGCAAACTATTCCTCCAGGAGAGGGCGCCAACAGACTACTAAAGAGATCATCATTACTCAAAGAAAACCCCAAAAACCAATGCATGATAGGAATAAACAGGTAACTTTCTTTGGAGTGGAAGCGGAGAGATCGCACCAGATGCCAATTCTAGATGTTATCACACCTGTGGTCACTGCAGCAGCAGGTGAATCCACTTTGTCCAAAAGGGATCTATTCCATTCAATTGCAAATGATCTAGATAAGACAGAGAACTGCAGCACGGGGACATAGCCGAGTTGGTCAGGTTGAGTGGTGATGAGTTTGCTATTTGGATGAATAAAGAAAGTCAAAAGTGTGAAAGATAAAAAACAAAAGGAGGAAGTGTGAAAAGTGAATGGGCCAAATTGAGGTGCATATGAAGACGTATGCTTTCTTCCAATTCATTAAATCGGGCTAATATGAATCAGGTGAATTGAGTTCTGCTTTTGGAAACTGGGTTAAGAAGGGGTGCACCGTTCCTGGAGGTACTGCAATACCAGGTCAATGCGTGGAGTGGACAGAGCAAGCTCTTTTTCCATCTCCCTGTTCTAAAAATCCATTTAATATATGGTCCCCAGATAGGGGACGTATCAGATATTAAACTGATAAGAACAGATACTACACTTGATCTTAGCCAAAAGGCCGAGAAGCGATAACCAGAATTGGTTTGGGCCTCGAGTGGCACCCTGGCCTATGCCGGACACATCTTAGGGAGAGAGAGCGAGAGGGAGACAAACCCACGCCTACACAAGACATTTTGTCACCCAAGCCAACCCTTGAAAAGGCTGCTTTGCAGAGCCAAAACAAGAAGAATGGTGCGTTTTGCAGCCGCCGCCCACTGCAATGAATCTGAATAACTCCTCCTTTAGGGCGCAAGCAACTCCCCTCCCCCTTGCAGTCTTTCCAATTCACGATACAAAAAGACGGACAGGACAGGTTGCCTGACTTTCCGTCACTGCCACCCTTTGCCATCCTTACCCGTAGAAAGCCCTTTCATCATCCCCAAACCCTAATCTTTTCCCTTTCCTTCCCAGCCCCCAAACCCTGCCCTCTGTACCTTTCTCACCACCCGCTTCCCTTCTCCTGTCATCCCCCTACCACCCGGGAAAAAAAGAGATTGCCCCCTCCTTCCACTAGCCCACCCTCCCACCCAAAGAACAACTTCTTCTGCGCAGCTTGTTTTCTAGGCAGCAGCGCTATTGTGATGTCATCGGGGGGCATTGTGACAAGCCGCCAGTGTTCCGTCTCTTCATGTTGTGCACAGTTCAAACGGAAAATACATCAACAGGCAGACTACAGAAAAGCTTACTATCAAAGGTTAGAGGGGGGCTTTCTCAGAGGGCTTTTTACAGTTTTTCTATTCCCAATTAGCCGTTTAAGTGTACTTATTGAAAGTAGTAATTCTTTCATAGGCCGCCCTTTCTTAGTATTTGACGTTCCTTATATTGCGGTATGAGGCTTCGCAGTAGGTTGCAAACATTCATCACCCATGACTGTCCCCAATTGAGCTCAGAAGCTCAATGTCTATCATGACCTCTCTTTTAGAATGTCCAAGAGCAAGCAAACTATTCCTCCAGGAGAGGGCGCCAACAGACTACTAAAGAGATCATCATTACTCAAAGAAAACCCCAAAAACCAATGCATGATAGGAATAAACAGGTAACTTTCTTTGGAGTGGAAGCGGAGAGATCGCACCAGATGCCAATTCTAGATGTTATCACACCTGTGGTCACTGCAGCAGCAGGTGAATCCACTTTGTCCAAAAGGGATCTATTCCATTCAATTGCAAATGATCTAGATAAGACAGAGAACTGCAGCACGGGGACATAGCCGAGTTGGTCAGGTTGAGTGGTGATGAGTTTGCTATTTGGATGAATAAAGAAAGTCAAAAGTGTGAAAGATAAAAAACAAAAGGAGGAAGTGTGAAAAGTGAATGGGCCAAATTGAGGTGCATATGAAGACGTATGCTTTCTTCCAATTCATTAAATCGGGCTAATATGAATCAGGTGAATTGAGTTCTGCTTTTGGAAACTGGGTTAAGAAGGGGTGCACCGTTCCTGGAGGTACTGCAATACCAGGTCAATGCGTGGAGTGGACAGAGCAAGCTCTTTTTCCATCTCCCTGTTCTAAAAATCCATTTAATATATGGTCCCCAGATAGGGGACGTATCAGATATTAAACTGATAAGAACAGATTTTTTTTTTTTTTTTTTTTTTTTTTTTTTTTTTTTTTTTAAAGGATGAGTTTGAAAATAATAAAGTGACCGCCTCTCGTTGCCCAGGTAACTGTCCGTCACAAGAGGGCTATGACATCCTACGATGCACACTCCCCCAAGGCCAGCAGTTGTGCAATACCCTGGCACCTTTCAGCACCAACCAAGGTAGTACCCTCCCAAACTACACTTGATCTTAGCCAAAAGGCCGAGAAGCGATAACCAGAATTGGTTTGGGCCTCGAGTGGCACCCTGGCCTATGCCGGACACATCTTAGGGAGAGAGAGCGAGAGGGAGACAAACCCACGCCTACACAAGACATTTTGTCACCCAAGCCAACCCTTGAAAAGGCTGCTTTGCAGAGCCAAAACAAGAAGAATGGTGCGTTTTGCAGCCGCCGCCCACTGCAATGAATCTGAATAACTCCTCCTTTAGGGCGCAAGCAACTCCCCTCCCCCTTGCAGTCTTTCCAATTCACGATACAAAAAGACGGACAGGACAGGTTGCCTGACTTTCCGTCACTGCCACCCTTTGCCATCCTTACCCGTAGAAAGCCCTTTCATCATCCCCAAACCCTAATCTTTTCCCTTTCCTTCCCAGCCCCCAAACCCTGCCCTCTGTACCTTTCTCACCACCCGCTTCCCTTCTCCTGTCATCCCCCTACCACCCGGGAAAAAAAGAGATTGCCCCCTCCTTCCACTAGCCCACCCTCCCACCCAAAGAACAACTTCTTCTGCGCAGCTTGTTTTCTAGGCAGCAGCGCTATTGTGATGTCATCGGGGGGCATTGTGACAAGCCGCCAGTGTTCCGTCTCTTCATGTTGTGCACAGTTCAAACGGAAAATACATCAACAGGCAGACTACAGAAAAGCTTACTATCAAAGGTTAGAGGGGGGCTTTCTCAGAGGGCTTTTTACAGTTTTTCTATTCCCAATTAGCCGTTTAAGTGTACTTATTGAAAGTAGTAATTCTTTCATAGGCCGCCCTTTCTTAGTATTTGACGTTCCTTATATTGCGGTATGAGGCTTCGCAGTAGGTTGCAAACATTCATCACCCATGACTGTCCCCAATTGAGCTCAGAAGCTCAATGTCTATCATGACCTCTCTTTTAGAATGTCCAAGAGCAAGCAAACTATTCCTCCAGGAGAGGGCGCCAACAGACTACTAAAGAGATCATCATTACTCAAAGAAAACCCCAAAAACCAATGCATGATAGGAATAAACAGGTAACTTTCTTTGGAGTGGAAGCGGAGAGATCGCACCAGATGCCAATTCTAGATGTTATCACACCTGTGGTCACTGCAGCAGCAGGTGAATCCACTTTGTCCAAAAGGGATCTATTCCATTCAATTGCAAATGATCTAGATAAGACAGAGAACTGCAGCACGGGGACATAGCCGAGTTGGTCAGGTTGAGTGGTGATGAGTTTGCTATTTGGATGAATAAAGAAAGTCAAAAGTGTGAAAGATAAAAAACAAAAGGAGGAAGTGTGAAA
Organism: Anomaloglossus baeobatrachus; assembly: GCF_048569485.1. Classification (NCBI taxonomy): domain Eukaryota; kingdom Metazoa; phylum Chordata; class Amphibia; order Anura; family Aromobatidae; genus Anomaloglossus; species Anomaloglossus baeobatrachus. The sequence continues at coordinate 344,633 of NW_027441971.1, read as the reverse complement.
AGTGAATGGGCCAAATTGAGGTGCATATGAAGACGTATGCTTTCTTCCAATTCATTAAATCGGGCTAATATGAATCAGGTGAATTGAGTTCTGCTTTTGGAAACTGGGTTAAGAAGGGGTGCACCGTTCCTGGAGGTACTGCAATACCAGGTCAATGCGTGGAGTGGACAGAGCAAGCTCTTTTTCCATCTCCCTGTTCTAAAAATCCATTTAATATATGGTCCCCAGATAGGGGACGTATCAGATATTAAACTGATAAGAACAGATACTACACTTGATCTTAGCCAAAAGGCCGAGAAGCGATAACCAGAATTGGTTTGGGATCGAGTGGCACCCTGGCCTATGCCGGACACATCTTAGGGAGAGAGAGCGAGAGGGAGACAAACCCACGCCTACACAAGACATTTTGTCACCCAAGCCAACCCTTGAAAAGGCTGCTTTGCAGAGCCAAAACAAGAAGAATGGTGCGTTTTGCAGCCGCCGCCCACTGCAATGAATCTGAATAACTCCTCCTTTAGGGCGCAAGCAACTCCCCTCCCCCTTGCAGTCTTTCCAATTCACGATACAAAAAGACGGACAGGACAGGTTGCCTGACTTTCCGTCACTGCCACCCTTTGCCATCCTTACCCGTAGAAAGCCCTTTCATCATCCCCAAACCCTAATCTTTTCCCTTTCCTTCCCAGCCCCCAAACCCTGCCCTCTGTACCTTTCTCACCACCCGCTTCCCTTCTCCTGTCATCCCCCTACCACCCGGGAAAAAAAGAGATTGCCCCCTCCTTCCACTAGCCCACCCTCCCACCCAAAGAACAACTTCTTCTGCGCAGCTTGTTTTCTAGGCAGCAGCGCTATTGTGATGTCATCGGGGGGCATTGTGACAAGCCGCCAGTGTTCCGTCTCTTCATGTTGTGCACAGTTCAAACGGAAAATACATCAACAGGCAGACTACAGAAAAGCTTACTATCAAAGGTTAGAGGGGGGCTTTCTCAGAGGGCTTTTTACAGTTTTTCTATTCCCAATTAGCCGTTTAAGTGTACTTATTGAAAGTAGTAATTCTTTCATAGGCCGCCCTTTCTTAGTATTTGACGTTCCTTATATTGCGGTATGAGGCTTCGCAGTAGGTTGCAAACATTCATCACCCATGACTGTCCCCAATTGAGCTCAGAAGCTCAATGTCTATCATGACCTCTCTTTTAGAATGTCCAAGAGCAAGCAAACTATTCCTCCAGGAGAGGGCGCCAACAGACTACTAAAGAGATCATCATTACTCAAAGAAAACCCCAAAAACCAATGCATGATAGGAATAAACAGGTAACTTTCTTTGGAGTGGAAGCGGAGAGATCGCACCAGATGCCAATTCTAGATGTTATCACACCTGTGGTCACTGCAGCAGCAGGTGAATCCACTTTGTCCAAAAGGGATCTATTCCATTCAATTGCAAATGATCTAGATAAGACAGAGAACTGCAGCACGGGGACATAGCCGAGTTGGTCAGGTTGAGTGGTGATGAGTTTGCTATTTGGATGAATAAAGAAAGTCAAAAGTGTGAAAGATAAAAAACAAAAGGAGGAAGTGTGAAAAGTGAATGGGCCAAATTGAGGTGCATATGAAGACGTATGCTTTCTTCCAATTCATTAAATCGGGCTAATATGAATCAGGTGAATTGAGTTCTGCTTTTGGAAACTGGGTTAAGAAGGGGTGCACCGTTCCTGGAGGTACTGCAATACCAGGTCAATGCGTGGAGTGGACAGAGCAAGCTCTTTTTCCATCTCCCTGTTCTAAAAATCCATTTAATATATGGTCCCCAGATAGGGGACGTATCAGATATTAAACTGATAAGAACAGATACTACACTTGATCTTAGCCAAAAGGCCGAGAAGCGATAACCAGAATTGGTTTGGGCCTCGAGTGGCACCCTGGCCTATGCCGGACACATCTTAGGGAGAGAGAGCGAGAGGGAGACAAACCCACGCCTACACAAGACATTTTGTCACCCAAGCCAACCCTTGAAAAGGCTGCTTTGCAGAGCCAAAACAAGAAGAATGGTGCGTTTTGCAGCCGCCGCCCACTGCAATGAATCTGAATAACTCCTCCTTTAGGGCGCAAGCAACTCCCCTCCCCCTTGCAGTCTTTCCAATTCACGATACAAAAAGACGGACAGGACAGGTTGCCTGACTTTCCGTCACTGCCACCCTTTGCCATCCTTACCCGTAGAAAGCCCTTTCATCATCCCCAAACCCTAATCTTTTCCCTTTCCTTCCCAGCCCCCAAACCCTGCCCTCTGTACCTTTCTCACCACCCGCTTCCCTTCTCCTGTCATCCCCCTACCACCCGGGAAAAAAAGAGATTGCCCCCTCCTTCCACTAGCCCACCCTCCCACCCAAAGAACAACTTCTTCTGCGCAGCTTGTTTTCTAGGCAGCAGCGCTATTGTGATGTCATCGGGGGGCATTGTGACAAGCCGCCAGTGTTCCGTCTCTTCATGTTGTGCACAGTTCAAACGGAAAATACATCAACAGGCAGACTACAGAAAAGCTTACTATCAAAGGTTAGAGGGGGGCTTTCTCAGAGGGCTTTTTACAGTTTTTCTATTCCCAATTAGCCGTTTAAGTGTACTTATTGAAAGTAGTAATTCTTTCATAGGCCGCCCTTTCTTAGTATTTGACGTTCCTTATATTGCGGTATGAGGCTTCGCAGTAGGTTGCAAACATTCATCACCCATGACTGTCCCCAATTGAGCTCAGAAGCTCAATGTCTATCATGACCTCTCTTTTAGAATGTCCAAGAGCAAGCAAACTATTCCTCCAGGAGAGGGCGCCAACAGACTACTAAAGAGATCATCATTACTCAAAGAAAACCCCAAAAACCAATGCATGATAGGAATAAACAGGTAACTTTCTTTGGAGTGGAAGCGGAGAGATCGCACCAGATGCCAATTCTAGATGTTATCACACCTGTGGTCACTGCAGCAGCAGGTGAATCCACTTTGTCCAAAAGGGATCTATTCCATTCAATTGCAAATGATCTAGATAAGACAGAGAACTGCAGCACGGGGACATAGCCGAGTTGGTCAGGTTGAGTGGTGATGAGTTTGCTATTTGGATGAATAAAGAAAGTCAAAAGTGTGAAAGATAAAAAACAAAAGGAGGAAGTGTGAAAAGTGAATGGGCCAAATTGAGGTGCATATGAAGACGTATGCTTTCTTCCAATTCATTAAATCGGGCTAATATGAATCAGGTGAATTGAGTTCTGCTTTTGGAAACTGGGTTAAGAAGGGGTGCACCGTTCCTGGAGGTACTGCAATACCAGGTCAATGCGTGGAGTGGACAGAGCAAGCTCTTTTTCCATCTCCCTGTTCTAAAAATCCATTTAATATATGGTCCCCAGATAGGGGACGTATCAGATATTAAACTGATAAGAACAGATGAGATTACATCCGCAAATTTCAGAAAACGGTCATCGGCCACCACACAAAAGCGCAGTGCCGCAGGTGATCGCCTCCCGAGCCCAGGAACCACCAGCCATAAGGGGACGTAAGCACCAAAAGGCGCAACAATCCCCGAGGCCGGCGGTTGTGCAAGCCCGGGCCCCTCCCAGCCAAGACCAAGGCAAACCCAATGAAGGGACTACACTTGATCTTAGCCAAAAGGCCGAGAAGCGATAACCAGAATTGGTTTGGGCCTCGAGTGGCACCCTGGCCTATGCCGGACACATCTTAGGGAGAGAGAGCGAGAGGGAGACAAACCCACGCCTACACAAGACATTTTGTCACCCAAGCCAACCCTTGAAAAGGCTGCTTTGCAGAGCCAAAACAAGAAGAATGGTGCGTTTTGCAGCCGCCGCCCACTGCAATGAATCTGAATAACTCCTCCTTTAGGGCGCAAGCAACTCCCCTCCCCCTTGCAGTCTTTCCAATTCACGATACAAAAAGACGGACAGGACAGGTTGCCTGACTTTCCGTCACTGCCACCCTATCATGAATTGGAAAGACTGCAAGGGGCAGGGGAGGTGCTTGTGCCCAAAAGGAGGAGTTATTCAGATTCATTGCAGTGGGCGGCGGCTGCAAAGCGCACCATTCTTCGTGTTTTTGCTGTGCAAAGCAGCCTTTTCAAGGGTTGGCTTGGGTGACAAAATGTCTTCTGTAGGCGTGGGTTTGTCTCCCTCTCACTCTCTCTCCCTAAGATGTGTCCGGCTGAGGCCAGGGTGCCACTCGAGGCCCAAACCAATTCTGGTTATCGCTTCTCGGCCTTTTGGCTAAGATCAAGTGTAGTGTTGTTCGAAGAGGTGGTTTAAGCTCCAGGCCACCTTAGTACAATGATACAATGCACACTGGAAGGTTGCGCTTGCTAGTACTCTGGGTGGATAGTATATTCATCTAGAGGAAAACATGGCCCTACCAGGATCGAGGCTATTAGACTGAGTAATGGTGGGGGGCTATGGTACAACGTGCCCCAGGACTGACGACCCTGGAGTGAGTCTGAGCTTGCTGGCTTGGGACCCCGGCAAGCCTTGGGCTCTGTAGCACACCGTACCTTGCCTTTTCATACTTTTTGAGCATATTACCCTATCCCGGCCTTCTGGCTAGGAAGGGAAATTTTTACAATCCCGGTCGGAGGTCTGGTCAGCTTTGGGCTGAGAAACTAACACCCGGTTGGAGGTCTGGGTCAGCTTCGGCTGAGAAACCAACACCCGGTTGGAGGTCTGGGTCAGCTTCGGCGGAGAAACCAACACCCGGTTGGAGGTCCGGTTAGCCTTGGGCTGAGAAACCAACACCGGTTGACGGTCCGGGCAGTTTCGGCTGCGAAACCAACAACTAGTAGCTCTCTACTCCACTTGGGTAAGATGCCTGGGTGGACGCTGGGAGCAACGAAAAGGCTCAACCAGGCTTCGGCTTGGGGGAGCACCGAAGATCCCTGACCCTTGCTGTGGCCTTCTGGCTCGGAGGGACGGGGTTGATTTTTGGGGACCCTCTCCTCACGGTGGGGTCCACACGAATCCTAGCCTTTGCACTGTTTTTGGTGTGACTTCGGTCATGCATTTTTTGTGGTGCTTTGGAAAGCTTCATTAAATCAAAAATCTGTTCTTATCAGTTTAATATCTGATACGTCCCCTATCTGGGGACCATATATTAAATGGATTTTTAGAACAGGGAGATGGAAAAAGAGCTTGCTCTGTCCACTCCACGCATTGACCTGGTATTGCAGTACCTCCAGGAACGGTGCACCCCTTCTTAACCCAGTTTCCAAAAGCAGAACTCAATTCACCTGATTCATATTAGCACGATTAACGAATTGAAAGAAAGCAAGCAACTTCATATGCACCTCAATTTGGCCCATTCACTTTTCACTTTTTACTTGCTTTATTCATCCAAATAGCAAACTCATCACCACTCAACTTCACCAACTCTGCTATGTCCCGTGCAGTATCTTGTTCTCAGTCTAATCTAGATCATGTGCAATTGAATGGAATAGATCCCTTTTGGACAAAGTGGAGTCAGCTGCTGCAGTGACCACAGGTGTGTTGCAACCTGCTGCATAGCCTGATACCGCAATATAAGGAACGTCAAATACTAAGAATGGGCGACCTATGAAAGAATTAGTACTTTCATTAAGTATACTAAACCGGCTAATTGGGAATAGACAAACTGTAAAAAGCCCTCTGAGAAAGCCCCCCCTCTAACCTTTGTTAGTACGCTTTTCTGTGGTCTGCCTGTTGATGTATTTTCCGTTTGAACAGTGCACAACATGAAGAGACGGAACACTGGCGGCTTGTCACAATGCCCCCCGATGACATCACAATAGCGCTGCTGCCTAGAAAGACAGCTGCACAGCAGAAATTGCTCTTTGGGTAGGAGGGTGGGCTAGTGGAAGGAGGGGTCAAGCCGTTTTTTTCCCGGGTGGTAGGGGGATCACAGGACAAGGGATGCGGGGGGTGAGAAGGGTTCAGAGGGCAGGGTTTGGGGGCTGGGAAGTGAAGGGAAAAGATTAGGGTTTGGGGATGATGAAAGGGCTTTCTACAGGTAAGGATGGCAAAGGGTGGCAGTGACGGAAAGTCAGGCGACCTGTCCTGTCCGTCTTTTTGTATCATGAATTGGAAAGACTGCAAGGGGCAGGGGAGGTGCTTGTGCCCAAAAGGAGGAGTTATTCAGATTCATTGCAGTGGGCGGCGGCTGCAAAGCGCACCATTCTTCGTGTTTTTGCTGTGCAAAGCAGCCTTTTCAAGGGTTGGCTTGGGTGACAAAATGTCTTCTGTAGGCGTGGGTTTGTCTCCCTCTCACTCTCTCTCCCTAAGATGTGTCCGGCTGAGGCCAGGGTGCCACTCGAGGCCCAAACCAATTCTGGTTATCGCTTCTCGGCCTTTTGGCTAAGATCAAGTGTAGTGTTGTTCGAAGAGGTGGTTTAAGCTCCAGGCCACCTTAGTACAATGATACAATGCACACTGGAAGGTTGCGCTTGCTAGTACTCTGGGTGGATAGTATATTCATCAAGAGGAAAACATGGCCCTACCAGGATCGAGGCTATTAGACTGAGTAAGGGTGGGGGGCTATGGTACAACGTGCCCCAGGACTGACGACCCTGGAGTGAGTCTGAGCTTGCTGGCTTGGGACCCCGGCAAGCCTTGGGCTCTGTAGCACACCGTACCTTGCCTTTTCATACTTTTTGAGCATATTACCCTATCCTGGCCTTCTGGCTAGGAAGGGAAATTTTTATAATCCCGGTCGGAGGTCTGGTCAGCTTTGGGCTGAGAAACTAACACCCGGTTGGAGGTCCGGGTCAGCTTCGGCTGAGAAACCAACACCCGGTTGGAGGTCTGGGTCAGCTTCGGCTGAGAAACCAACACCCGGTTGGAGGTCCGGTTAGCCTTGGGCTGAGAAACCAACACCGGTTGACGGTCCGGGCAGTTTCGGCTGCGAAACCAACAACTAGTAGCTCTCTACTCCACTTGGGTAAGATGCCTGGGTGGACGCTGGGAGCAACAACAAGGCTCAACCAGGCTTCGGCTTGGGGGAGCACCGAAGATCCCTGACCCTTGCTGTGGCCTTCTGGCTCGGAGGGACGGGGTTGATTTTTGGGGACCCTCTCCTCACGGTGGGGTCCACACGAATCCTAGCCTTTGCACTGTTTTTGGTGTGACTTCGGTCATGCATTTTTTGTGGTGCTTTGGAAAGCTTCATTAAATCAAAATCTGTTCTTATCAGTTTAATATCTGATACGTCCCCTATCTGGGGACCATATATTAAATGGATTTTTAGAACAGGGAGATGGAAAAAGAGCTTGCTCTGTCCACTCCACGCATTGACCTGGTATTGCAGTACCTCCAGGAACGGTGCACCCCTTCTTAACCCAGTTTCCAAAAGCAGAACTCAATTCACCTGATTCATATTAGCACGATTAACGAATTGAAAGAAAGCAAGCAACTTCATATGCACCTCAATTTGGCCCATTCACTTTTCACTTTTTACTTGCTTTATTCATCCAAATAGCAAACTCATCACCACTCAACTTCACCAACTCTGCTATGTCCCGTGCAGTATCTTGTTCTCAGTCTAATCTAGATCATGTGCAATTGAATGGAATAGATCCCTTTTGGACAAAGTGGAGTCAGCTGCTGCAGTGACCACAGGTGTGTTGCAACCTGCTGCATAGCCTGATACCGCAATATAAGGAACGTCAAATACTAAGAATGGGCGACCTATGAAAGAATTAGTACTTTCATTAAGTATACTAAACCGGCTAATTGGGAATAGACAAACTGTAAAAAGCCCTCTGAGAAAGCCCCCCCTCTAACCTTTGTTAGTACGCTTTTCTGTGGTCTGCCTGTTGATGTATTTTCCGTTTGAACAGTGCACAACATGAAGAGACGGAACACTGGCGGCTTGTCACAATGCCCCCCGATGACATCACAATAGCGCTGCTGCCTAGAAAGACAGCTGCACAGCAGAAATTGCTCTTTGGGTAGGAGGGTGGGCTAGTGGAAGGAGGGGTCAAGCCGTTTTTTTCCCGGGTGGTAGGGGGATCACAGGACAAGGGATGCGGGGGGTGAGAAGGGTTCAGAGGGCAGGGTTTGGGGGCTGGGAAGTGAAGGGAAAAGATTAGGGTTTGGGGATGATGAAAGGGCTTTCTACAGGTAAGGATGGCAAAGGGTGGCAGTGACGGAAAGTCAGGCGACCTGTCCTGTCCGTCTTTTTTTATCATGAATTGGAAAGACTGCAAGGGGCAGGGGAGGTGCTTGTGCCCAAAAGGAGGAGTTATTCAGATTCATTGCAGTGGGCGGCGGCTGCAAAGCGCACCATTCTTCGTGTTTTTGCTGTGCAAAGCAGCCTTTTCAAGGGTTGGCTTGGGTGACAAAATGTCTTCTGTAGGCGTGGGTTTGTCTCCCTCTCACTCTCTCTCCCTAAGATGTGTCCGGCTGAGGCCAGGGTGCCACTCGAGGCCCAAACCAATTCTGGTTATCGCTTCTCGGCCTTTTGGCTAAGATCAAGTGTAGTATCTGTTCTTATCAGTACCTGCGGCATCCCCGGACGTCGCATCGCAGACAGCCTGGCTCTCATGCGGGACACGGTCGAGTACATCAAAGCCCGCCGGGTGCACGCAGCCCTGATCTCGTTGGATCAGGAAAAGGCCTTCGACCGTGTTTCCCATGAGTTCCTGGGCAAAGCTCTGCACAGGTTAGGTTTGGGTAACATGTTTTGCTTGTATGTCCAACTAATGTATTTTGATATTCACAGCTCGGTGTTGGTAAACGGCTGGAAGACTGACCCCTTCCCGGTCCTCTCAGGGGTCAGACAAGGCTGTCCTCTGTCACCTCTTCTTTTTGTTTGTGTTATAGAACTCTTTGCAGAGGCTATCCGGCGGAATGGAGAGATCAGAGGGATCACCGCACCAGGACCAGAACGCTTCGAGGTCAAGTGCTCGCTCTACATGGACGACGTGACCGTCTTCTGCGCGGACCGGCGCTCAGTCGACACCCTCGTCCAGACCTGTGAGACCTTCGGACGGGCTTCGGGAGCCAAAGTCAACTGCGGGAAGTCGGAAGCCATGCTCTTCGGGGACTGGCAGCCGGCCTCTTCCGCCCCCTTCCCTTTCAGCATCCAGCCGGATTTCATCAAGGTTCTTGGAGTCTGGTTCGGGAAGGAAGGAGCAGCCCTCAAGTCCTGGGAGGAACGCTTGACCAAGATCACCCAACGGATCGGTCTGTGGAGCCTCAGACGCCTCACCTGTGAGGGCAAAGCACTGGTCCTGCGTAACGAGGTACTGCCCGTGCTGCAGTACACGGCCCAGGCCTGGCCCCCCCTTGCCACCGTGTGCAGGGCCATTACCAGGACGGTGTTTCGTTTTGTCTGGGGATCCAAGATGGACAGAGTAAAGCGGAGCATCATGTACAAGGATCCTCGCAAGGGTGGGAAGGGCGTACCCGATATCCCCACCCTCCTGCGATCCTCCTTCGTATGTGACTGCGTTCGCCGAACTCTGCGAGTCAAGAGAGGTTCCGCGGGTGGGTCCATGTCTCGCTTCTTCCTGCTCCCCCTTTGGAGACGGTTAGGCTGGGACAAGTGGGACAGCTCCTTCCCCTACAACTGGACGGCGCCATGGTTCTACGGAGACGTGGTTCGGTTTGTGAGGGAACACCAACTGGAGGGACTCAAGCCTGATTTGTGGAAGCCAAAGACTATCCACAAACTCATCAGAGCCAAGGACGAAATGGAGAACATTCCAGGACTTCATCACGACACACTGGAGACTGTTTGGACAAACGTGTCATCGGCTGGATTGACCAACGGGCACAAGGACTTGTCATGGATGGCGATACAGGGCGGACTGCCCGTCCGGTCATTCATGCACGCCCGGAACCTGTGCAAAACCCGGTACTGCCCAAGGTGCCCCTTCGTGGAGGAAACATCGCTGCACGCCTTTTGGGACTGCCGTTTCGCACAGCGCCTGTTGGTTGCCCTGGAGGATGACCTGAGGAACTCCGTCCCCAGAGGGAGCCTATCGTACCATTCCGTACTTTATGGACTCTTCCCTGGGACTCACACCGTTGGAGCCATCCAGGAGGCTTGGCGCCTTATGAACTGCTTTAAGGACGCTATTTGGGTCGCCAGGAACCGGCTCATCTTGAAGAGGGAGAGGATGTCTATCCAGGATTGCCGCAGGCTGATCCACAGCCTGCTCAGAGACTATTCCATCATGGACAGTCCGGACGACAGCGCCGAGGAGGAGGTTTAGACCTCTTCCATGCCCCCTCCCTCCTTTTCCCGTTATGTGCGTCTTTCAATAAAGCTTCGGGCCTGTGATTTCCCCACCCTATCCCCCTTTTCCCCTACCCCCACCCCCCAATCGCCGGTTCGTCGTTATTTATTGTCTAACTTTTTCTTTCAGCTTGAGTGTTATGGATAGCATAGGAGCGTGATGTATAGTTTAGTGAGTCGTACTCTATGGCTATGTAAGAATGATTGTATATTTCTGTGTGTACGGGGCTGCGGCACTGTACACGGTTTGTTACCTTTTTGTGAGTAGTGCATGATAATAAAGATGCTGTTAAATCAAAAAATCTGTTCTTATCAGTTTAATATCTGATACGTCCCCTATCTGGGGACCATATATTAAATGGATTTTTAGAACAGGGAGATGGAAAAAGAGCTTGCTCTGTCCACTCCACGCATTGACCTGGTATTGCAGTACCTCCAGGAACGGTGCACCCCTTCTTAACCCAGTTTCCAAAAGCAGAACTCAATTCACCTGATTCATATTAGCACGATTAACGAATTGAAAGAAAGCAAGCAACTTCATATGCACCTCAATTTGGCCCATTCACTTTTCACTTTTTACTTGCTTTATTCATCCAAATAGCAAACTCATCACCACTCAACTTCACCAACTCTGCTATGTCCCGTGCAGTATCTTGTTCTCAGTCTAATCTAGATCATGTGCAATTGAATGGAATAGATCCCTTTTGGACAAAGTGGAGTCAGCTGCTGCAGTGACCACAGGTGTGTTGCAACCTGCTGCATAGCCTGATACCGCAATATAAGGAACGTCAAATACTAAGAATGGGCGACCTATGAAAGAATTAGTACTTTCATTAAGTATACTAAACCGGCTAATTGGGAATAGACAAACTGTAAAAAGCCCTCTGAGAAAGCCCCCCCTCTAACCTTTGTTAGTACGCTTTTCTGTGGTCTGCCTGTTGATGTATTTTCCGTTTGAACAGTGCACAACATGAAGAGACGGAACACTGGCGGCTTGTCACAATGCCCCCCGATGACATCACAATAGCGCTGCTGCCTAGAAAGACAGCTGCACAGCAGAAATTGCTCTTTGGGTAGGAGGGTGGGCTAGTGGAAGGAGGGGTCAAGCCGTTTTTTTCCCGGGTGGTAGGGGGATCACAGGACAAGGGATGCGGGGGGTGAGAAGGGTTCAGAGGGCAGGGTTTGGGGGCTGGGAAGTGAAGGGTAAAGATTAGGGTTTGGGGATGATGAAAGGGCTTTCTACAGGTAAGGATGGCAAAGGGTGGCAGTGACGGAAAGTCAGGCGACCTGTCCTGTCCGTCTTTTTGTATCATGAATTGGAAAGACTGCAAGAGGCAGGGGAGGTGCTTGTGCCCAAAAGGAGGAGTTATTCAGATTCATTGCAGTGGGCGGCGGCTGCAAAGCGCACCATTCTTCGTGTTTTTGCTGTGCAAAGCAGCCTTTTCAAGGGTTGGCTTGGGTGACAAAATGTCTTCTGTAGGCGTGGGTTTGTCTCCCTCTCACTCTCTCTCCCTAAGATGTGTCCGGCTGAGGCCAGGGTGCCACTCGAGGCCCAAACCAATTCTGGTTATCGCTTCTCGGCCTTTTGGCTAAGATCAAGTGTAGTATCTGTTCTTATCAGAACAAACTGAGCTAGCTACACTTGACGAGATACGATCAGGGAGACAAGCTCCGAAGCCCAGCCGAGACCGAAAGAGGGAGATCGGACGGAAGAAGAGCTTGGCAGAAAGAAGCAAGAAGACGAAGGCTCGGAGAAGACTTGGGGAGACCAGAGGAACTTCGAGGAGGAACACAGCGGGAGAAGACACCCGGAGAAGAATCCAAGATCCAGCTCCGGGAACTCAAGCAGGAACCAGCCATGGCAAGCAAGCCAGAGAAGGCAGCCAGGAAGGCTCAGGACCCAGGGACCTCCAGGAAGGCTCATCCAGAGGCTTCTTCGGCTCAAGAGGCCCCTACCTCCGACGCCAGCCAGCCGGAGGGAGCCCGGACGCCGCCTGAAAAGGCTCCAACCCTGGAGCCTTGGATGCGGCAGACGGTCGCCCTGAAGCTAAAGGCGGTGGATGGTAGGTTGCCGGACATGTCCAGCGACGTGTTCTGCAAGAAGATGATTCTGGATCAGGGCTTCTCCAGGGCGGAAACCCTGAGTGTCCAGACCTTCATGACTGGCATTTTTCTGGTAACCTTTGCCACGGTGAATGCCTGCAGGAGATACTGGGAGGCGATGAACGCAGCGATGCCGGACTCCCCTTTTCATTCTTTTTTAGGATCCTGTCCTATACAGAGGGATGAGAAGAGGATCACGGTCTCCATGCGGAACCCGCACACCCCAGGAAGAGACATCTCCACGTTCCTGGGACGTCTCTGCACAGTGGTGAGGGAGCCATCCCACATCCTTAACGGCAACGGATTCTGGACGGGTAAGTGGTCAGTAACCGTTCGACTCTACAGGGAACCAGCATCCGAGGATGGTCTCCAGCACCTGCCCCCGACATTCTCTCTGGGAAACTCCTTTGGTCTCATCTACTACCCGGACATGCCACACAACTGCAGGAAATGTGGCGGGAAAGGGCATTCGATGAAGACCTGCAAGGAGGACGCCTGCAGGGTTTGCCGGGTGACAGGACACAGCTCCAAGGACTGCCCAAAGAAGAAGACTTGCAACCTATGTGGACAGGCGGACCACCTTTACAAGGACTGCCCACAGCGGGAGAAATCCTGGGCAAGGGTTGCCGCGGCGACCCAGTATCGGGTAGTCACAGCTTCGTCGACCAAGGCAGCTACGACCAAGGCCACAGAGGCCAAGGACAAGGCGGCCAAGAACCCGGCGACCGTGGCTCCAGCCGATGCCCCAGCAGCCACGGAGTCCAGGGAAAAGAAGGGTAAGAAAACTGCTGCCCCCTCCCTGGTCCCCCCCCCTGTCACCCCTGTCCAAACCCCTCCCCCCCCGGCCAACCCTACTGAGGATTCCACTACCTCCACCTCATTTCCCTACTCCTCAGCTGGTCTCCTCACCCCCCCCCCAAAGCCCACTCTCCCTCCCCAGACCATGAGAGCAGAGGGCCTCAGCACTCTTGCACTTTTCACCGAGGAGGATTTTCCAGCTCTTGTCTCCTCAGGTACAGGCCAAAGGAAAAGGAAGGTGGAAGATAGTCCTGTCGCAGAACCTTCCAAGCTGTTCATTGTGGACCTTAACCCACCCCAGGAAGAGGAGGATGGCCTCCTCCCAGAACCGGACGTGTTGGAGCAGATGGTGGAGTCCCTTGTGGCCGAAGAAGAAATGGAGGAGTCGGAAGCCACTGAGGCACCATCCCTGCTTGATCAGCTAGCAGAAGAGGGTCTGCTGGAGATACCCTTACCAGCAGGTGCCAAAGAGGAAGAACCGCCCGACCGGAGTGGTAACTAAGGCACACCGCCTGCTCTAACTTTCTCTTTCCTCCAATGACTGCTAACATTAACATCTTTTCCATTAATGTTAGGAGCATCAGAGACAAGTTCCGACGTCAGACAATTTCTGCGTTCCTTAACACTCAGTCTAGTGATGTATTTTTCCTGCAGGAATGCTCCCTTCCCTCCTCTAGGTCCTTCAACCATCTGGCCAGGGAGTGGACCCATGGCCCATCCTACTGGTCTGGCGGGGGCGACTGTAGGTCCGCGGGGGTCGCCGTGCTGATCAGGGGAAGCGCCTTCACATTGGACTCTGTTCAGGAAATCGTCTGCGGCAGGTTACTGCTCGTGGATGGCACCTGGGCGGGAGAACCTGTCAGGTTCATCAATGTGTATGCTTCTCCTGTGAAGAGCGATCGACTGGAGCTCCTCCAAGCCCTGCGCCCTCAGCTCGCTACCGCCAGGACGGTAGTGATGGCCGGGGATTTCAACTGCCCGATTGAGGAGGATGGACGCAGTTCTGGAACGGCTGCCAAGTTGGACGTCACATCCAAACTGCTCATTGAGATGGTGACCGAAGCCTCTCTTGTGGACGTTGTTGGCTCCATCGGACACGGATCCGTGAACTATTCATGGTGCCGATCCGATGGCTCGCTGCGTTCCAGGATTGACTTTGTGTTTACCTCTCGGGCGGTTGGGCGGAGTGGGCACTCGATGGTCCCCTGCTTCTTCTCTGACCACAGAGCCATTCACTTTCAAGGTGTGCTGGGCCATGGCTTCCCCATTGGCCCGGGCTCCTGGAAGCTGAACTGCTCTCTGCTGGAAAAGGGTGAGATTCTGGAGGAGCTTAGAGCTGCCTACTCCACGTGGCGGGCCTACAAGGCGGGCTTCCAGTCTGTTTCTGACTGGTGGGAATACGTTAAACTCGAGTTCCGTTTCTTCTTTCAGGCAAAGAGTCAACAACAGGCGTGTCTGAAGAGGAGGGACTTCAGGAGACTCCAGCGTGAGCTGCGTTCCCTGCAGGACCTTCTTCGATGCGGCTGGGACGTGAGAGAGGAGCTGGAGGAGACTAAGAGGAGCCTGAAAAGGCACTTCGAGGAGGAGTCCGAGCGAATTGTCTTCCGTTCCAAAGTGGAGAACCTGGAGAAGGGTGAGAAATGTAACTCGTTCTTTTTCAGGAAACTCCACGCCGGTCACACGCCCATGAATGAACTACGAGACGAGAGTGGAAACATGCGACGCGGGAAAGAGAACGTGATGAAGGTCGTCAGCGACTTCTACAGCGAACTCTACGCCCGCAAGACTACTGACCCCGAGGCCGCCGATAAGTTCCTGTCAGGTATCACTAACCATCTTGACCCTGCAGACGCGGCGGCCATGGATGTTCCTCTGACGGTGGACGAGCTGCTCTCGGCCGCCAAATCCTTTAGTTCTGGCAGGACACCGGGCAGTGACGGCCTCCCAGCAGAGCTCTATGTAGCGCTGGGAGACCTAATCTGTCCGGACCTGTTAGGGCTGTATGAGGAGATGGTGGTGGAGGGCAGAATGCCTCCATCTCTGAGGGAAGGAATGGTCACGATCCTGTACAAGCGTAAAGGAGAGAGGTGCGACCTGAAGAATTGGCGTCCCATCACCCTTCTGAACGTCGACTACAAGATCCTGGCCAAGACGATGGCAACGAGATTGAAGACTGTTATCGGACGGATCATCCACCCGGATCAGACCTGCGGCATCCCCGGACGTCGCATCGCAGACAGCCTGGCTCTCATGCGGGACACGGTCGAGTACATCAAAGCCCGCCGGGTGCACGCAGCCCTGATCTCGTTGGATCAGGAAAAGGCCTTCGACCGTGTTTCCCATGAGTTCCTGGGCAAAGCTCTGCACAGGTTAGGTTTGGGTAACATGTTTTGCTTGTATGTCCAACTAATGTATTTTGATATTCACAGCTCGGTGTTGGTGAACGGCTGGAAGACTGACCCCTTCCCGGTCCTCTCAGGGGTCAGACAAGGCTGTCCTCTGTCACCTCTTCTTTTTGTTTGTGTTATAGAACTCTTTGCAGAGGCTATCCGGCGGAATGGAGAGATCAGAGGGATCACCGCACCAGGACCAGAACGCTTCGAGGTCAAGTGCTCGCTCTACATGGACGACGTGACCGTCTTCTGCGCGGACCGGCGCTCAGTCGACACCCTCGTCCAGACCTGTGAGACCTTCGGACGGGCTTCGGGAGCCAAAGTCAACTGCGGGAAGTCGGAAGCCATGCTCTTCGGGGACTGGCAGCCGGCCTCTTCCGCCCCCTTCCCTTTCAGCATCCAGCCGGAGTTCATCAAGGTTCTTGGAGTCTGGTTCGGGAAGGAAGGAGCAGCCCTCAAGTCCTGGGAGGAACGCTTGACCAAGATCACCCAACGGATCGGTCTGTGGAGCCTCAGACGCCTCACCTGTGAGGGCAAAGCACTGGTCCTGCGTAACGAGGTACTGCCCGTGCTGCAGTACACGGCCCAGGCCTGGCCCCCCCTTGCCACCGTGTGCAGGGCCATTACCAGGACGGTGTTTCGTTTTGTCTGGGGATCCAAGATGGACAGAGTAAAGCGGAGCATCATGTACAAGGATCCTCGCAAGGGTGGGAAGGGCGTACCCGATATCCCCACCCTCCTGCGATCCTCCTTCGTATGTGACTGCGTTCGCCGAACTCTGCGAGTCAAGAGAGGTTCCGCGGGTGGGTCCATGTCTCGCTTCTTCCTGCTCCCCCTTTGGAGACGGTTAGGCTGGGACAAGTGGGACAGCTCCTTCCCCTACAACTGGACGGCGCCATGGTTCTACGGAGACGTGGTTCGGTTTGTGAGGGAACACCAACTGGAGGGACTCAAGCCTGATTTGTGGAAGCCAAAGACTATCCACAAACTCATCAGAGCCAAGGACGAAATGGAGAACATTCCAGGACTTCATCACGACACACTGGAGACTGTTTGGACAAACGTGTCATCGGCTGGATTGACCAACGGGCACAAGGACTTGTCATGGATGGCGATACAGGGCGGACTGCCCGTCCGGTCATTCATGCACGCCCGGAACCTGTGCAAAACCCGGTACTGCCCAAGGTGCCCCTTCGTGGAGGAAACATCGCTGCACGCCTTTTGGGACTGCCGTTTCGCACAGCGCCTGTTGGTTGCCCTGGAGGATGACCTGAGGAACTCCGTCCCCAGAGGGAGCCTATCGTACCATTCCGTACTTTATGGACTCTTCCCTGGGACTCACACCGTTGGAGCCATCCAGGAAGCTTGGCGCCTTATGAACTGCTTTAAGGACGCTATTTGGGTCGCCAGGAACCGGCTCATCTTGAAGAGGGAGAGGATGTCTATCCAGGATTGCCGCAGGCTGATCCACAGCCTGCTCAGAGACTATTCCATCATGGACAGTCCGGACGACAGCGCCGAGGAGGAGGTTTAGACCTCTTCCATGCCCCCTCCCTCCTTTTCCCGTTATGTGCGTCTTTCAATAAAGCTTCGGGCCTGTGATTCCCCCACCCTATCCCCCTTTTCCCCTACCCCCATCCCCCAATCGCCGGTTCGTCGTTATTTATTGTCTAACTTTTTCTTTCAGCTTGAGTGTTATGGATAAGCATAGGAGTGTGATGTATAGTTTAGTGCGTCGTACTCTATGGCTATGTAAGAAGGATTGTATAGTTCTGTGTGTACGGGGCTGCGGCACTGTACACGGTTTGTTACCTTTTTGTGAGTAGTGCATGATAATAAAGATGCTGTTAAATCAAAATCTGTTCTTATCAGTTTAATATCTGATACGTCCCCTATCTGGGGACCATATATTAAATGGATTTTTAGAACAGGGAGATGGAAAAAGAGCTTGCTCTGTCCACTCCACGCATTGACCTGGTATTGCAGTACCTCCAGGAACGGTGCACCCCTTCTTAACCCAGTTTCCAAAAGCAGAACTCAATTCACCTGATTCATATTAGCACGATTAACGAATTGAAAGAAAGCAAGCAACTTCATATGCACCTCAATTTGGCCCATTCACTTTTCACTTTTTACTTGCTTTATTCATCCAAATAGCAAACTCATCACCACTCAACTTCACCAACTCTGCTATGTCCCGTGCAGTATCTTGTTCTCAGTCTAATCTAGATCATGTGCAATTGAATGGAATAGATCCCTTTTGGACAAAGTGGAGTCAGCTGCTGCAGTGACCACAGGTGTGTTGCAACCTGCTGCATAGCCTGATACCGCAATATAAGGAACGTCAAATACTAAGAATGGGCGACCTATGAAAGAATTAGTACTTTCATTAAGTATACTAAACCGGCTAATTGGGAATAGACAAACTGTAAAAAGCCCTCTGAGAAAGCCCCCCCTCTAACCTTTGTTAGTACGCTTTTCTGTGGTCTGCCTGTTGATGTATTTTCCGTTTGAACAGTGCACAACATGAAGAGACGGAACACTGGCGGCTTGTCACAATGCCCCCCGATGACATCACAATAGCGCTGCTGCCTAGAAAGACAGCTGCACAGCAGAAATTGCTCTTTGGGTAGGAGGGTGGGCTAGTGGAAGGAGGGGTCAAGCCGTTTTTTTCCCGGGTGGTAGGGGGATCACAGGACAAGGGATGCGGGGGGTGAGAAGGGTTCAGAGGGCAGGGTTTGGGGGCTGGGAAGTGAAGGGAAAAGATTAGGGTTTGGGGATGATGAAAGGGCTTTCTACAGGTAAGGATGGCAAAGGGTGGCAGTGACGGAAAGTCAGGCGACCTGTCCTGTCCGTCTTTTTGTATCATGAATTGGAAAGACTGCAAGGGGCAGGGGAGGTGCTTGTGCCCAAAAGGAGGAGTTATTCAGATTCATTGCAGTGGGCGGCGGCTGCAAAGCGCACCATTCTTCGTGTTTTTGCTGTGCAAAGCAGCCTTTTCAAGGGTTGGCTTGGGTGACAAAATGTCTTCTGTAGGCGTGGGTTTGTCTCCCTCTCACTCTCTCTCCCTAAGATGTGTCCGGCTGAGGCCAGGGTGCCACTCGAGGCCCAAACCAATTCTGGTTATCGCTTCTCGGCCTTTTGGCTAAGATCAAGTGTAGTATCTGTGAGGCTCGGCAGATGCAATGCACACTGGAAGGTTGCGCTTGCTAGTACTCTTGATGTATAGTATATTCATCTAGAGGAAAACATGGCCCTACCAGGATCGAGGCTATTAGACTGAGTAAGTGTGGGGGCTATGGTGCAATGTGCCCCAGGACTGACGACCCTGGAGTGAGTCTGAGCTTGCTGGCTTGGGACCCCGGCGAGCCTTGGGCTCTGTAGCACACCGTACCTTGCCCTTTCATACTTTCTGAGCATATTGCTCTATCCCGGCCTTCTGGCTAGGAAGGGAAATTTTTATAATCATGGTCGGAGGTCCGTTCAGCTTTGGGCTGAGAAACCAACACCCGGTTGGAGGTCCGGGTCAGCTTCGGCTGAGAAACCAACACCCGGTTGGAGGTCCGGGTCAGCTTCGGCTGAGAAACCAACACCCGGTTGGAGGTCCGGGTCAGCTTCGGCTGAGAAACCAACACCCGGTTGGAGGTCCGGTTAGCCTTGGGCTGAGAAACCAACACCGGTTGACGGTCCGGGCAGTTTCGGCTGCGAAACCAACAACTAGTAGCTCTCTACTCCACTTGGGTAAGATGCCTGGGTGGACGCTGGGAGCAACGACAAGGCTCAACCAGGCTTCGGCTTGGGGGAGCACCGAAGATCCCTGACCCTTGCTGTGGCCTTCTGGCTCGGAGGGACGGGGTTGATTTTTGGGGACCCTCTCCTCACGGAGGGGTCCACACGAATCCTAGCCTTTGCACTGTTTTTGGTGTGACTTCGGTCATGCATTTTTTGCGGTGCTTTGGAAAGCTTCATTAAATCAAAAATCTGTTCTTATCAGTTTAATATCTGATACGTCCCCTATCTGGGGACCATATATTAAATGGATTTTTAGAACAGGGAGATGGAAAAAGAGCTTGCTCTGTCCACTCCACGCATTGACCTGGTATTGCAGTACCTCCAGGAACGGTGCACCCCTTCTTAACCCAGTTTCCAAAAGCAGAACTCAATTCACCTGATTCATATTAGCACGATTAACGAATTGAAAGAAAGCAAGCAACTTCATATGCACCTCAATTTGACCCATTCACTTTTCACTTTTTACTTGCTTTATTCATCCAAATAGCAAACTCATCACCACTCAACTTCACCAACTCTGCTATGTCCCGTGCAGTATCTTGTTCTCAGTCTAATCTAGATCATGTGCAATTGAATGGAATAGATCCCTTTTGGACAAAGTGGAGTCAGCTGCTGCAGTGACCACAGGTGTGTTGCAACCTGCTGCATAGCCTGATACCGCAATATAAGGAACGTCAAATACTAAGAATGGGCGACCTATGAAAGAATTAGTACTTTCATTAAGTATACTAAACCGGCTAATTGGGAATAGACAAACTGAAAAAAGCCCTCTGAGAAAGCCCCCCCTCTAACCTTTGTTAGTACGCTTTTCTGTGGTCTGCCTGTTGATGTATTTTCCGTTTGAACAGTGCACAACATGAAGAGACGGAACACTGGCGGCTTGTCACAATGCCCCCCGATGACATCACAATAGCGCTGCTGCCTAGAAAGACAGCTGCACAGCAGAAATTGCTCTTTGGGTAGGAGGGTGGGCTAGTGGAAGGAGGGGTCAAGCCGTTTTTTTCCCGGGTGGTAGGGGGATCACAGGACAAGGGATGCGGGGGGTGAGAAGGGTTCAGAGGGCAGGGTTTGGGGGCTGGGAAGTGAAGGGAAAAGATTAGGGTTTGGGGATGATGAAAGGGCTTTCTACAGGTAAGGATGGCAAAGGGTGGCAGTGACGGAAAGTCAGGCGACCTGTCCTGTCCGTCTTTTTGTATCATGAATTGGAAAGACTGCAAGGGGCAGGGGAGGTGCTTGTGCCCAAAAGGAGGAGTTATTCAGATTCATTGCAGTGGGCGGCGGCTGCAAAGCGCACCATTCTTCGTGTTTTTGCTGTGCAAAGCAGCCTTTTCAAGGGTTGGCTTGGGTGACAAAATGTCTTCTGTAGGCGTGGGTTTGTCTCCCTCTCACTCTCTCTCCCTAAGATGTGTCCGGCTGAGGCCAGGGTGCCACTCGAGGCCCAAACCAATTCTGGTTATCGCTTCTCGGCCTTTTGGCTAAGATCAAGTGTAGTATCTGTTCTTATCAGAACAAACTGAGCTAGCTACACTTGACGAGATACGATCAGGGAGACAAGCTCCGAAGCCCAGCCGAGACCGAAAGAGGGAGATCGGACGGAAGAAGAGCTTGGCAGAAAGAAGCAAGAAGACGAAGGCTCGGAGAAGACTTGGGGAGACCAGAGGAACTTCGAGGAGGAACACAGCGGGAGAAGACACCCGGAGAAGAATCCAAGATCCAGCTCCGGGAACTCAAGCAGGAACCAGCCATGGCAAGCAAGCCAGAGAAGGCAGCCAAGAAGGCTCAGGACCCAGGGACCTCCAGGAAGGCTCATCCAGAGGCTTCTTCGGCCCAAGAGGCCCCTACCTCCGACGCCAGCCGGCCGGAGGGAGCCCGGACGCCGCCTGAAAAGGCTCCAACCCTGGAGCCTTGGATGCGGCAGACGGTCGCCCTGAAGCTGAAGGCGGTGGATGGTAGGTTGCCGGACATGTCCAGCGACGTGTTCTGCAAGAAGATGATTCTGGATCAGGGCTTCTCCAGGGCGGAAACCCTGAGTGTCCAGACCTTCATGACTGGCATTTTTCTGGTAACCTTTGCCACGGTGAATGCCTGCAGGAGATACTGGGAGGCGATGAACGCAGCGATGCCGGACTCCCCTTTTCATTCTTTTTTAGGATCCTGTCCTATACAGAGGGATGAGAAGAGGATCACGGTCTCCATGCGGAACCCGCACACCCCAGGAAGAGACATCTCCACGTTCCTGGGACGTCTCTGCACAGTGGTGAGGGAGCCATCCCACATCCTTAACGGCAACGGATTCTGGACGGGTAAGTGGTCAGTAACCGTTCGACTCTACAGGGAACCAGCATCCGAGGATGGTCTCCAGCACCTGCCCCCGACATTCTCTCTGGGAAACTCCTTTGGTCTCATCTACTACCCGGACATGCCACACAACTGCAGGAAATGTGGCGGGAAAGGGCATTCGATGAAGACCTGCAAGGAGGACGCCTGCAGGGTTTGCCGGGTGACAGGACACAGCTCCAAGGACTGCCCAAAGAAGAAGACTTGCAACCTATGTGGACAGGCGGACCACCTTTACAAGGACTGCCCACAGCGGGAGAAATCCTGGGCAAGGGTTGCCGCGGCGACCCAGTATCGGGTAGTCACAGCTTCGTCGACCAAGGCAGCTACTACCAAGGCCACAGAGGCCAAGGACAAGGCGGCCAAGAACCCAGCGACCGTGGCTCCAGCCGATGCCCCAGCAGCCACGGAGTCCAGGGAAAAGAAGGGTAAGAAAACTGTTGCCCCCTCCCTGGCCCCCCCCCCTGTCACCCCTGTCCAAACCCCTCCCCCCCCGGCCAACCCTACTGAGGATTCCACTACCTCCACCTCATTTCCCTACTCCTCAGTTGGTCTCCTCACCCCCCCCCCAAAGCCCACTCTCCCTCCCCAGACCATGAGAGCAGAGGGCCTCAGCACTCTTGCACTTTTCACCGAGGAGGATTTTCCAGCTCTTGTCTCCTCAGGTACAGGCCAAAGGAAAAGGAAGGTGGAAGATAGTCCTGTCGCAGAACCTTCCAAGCTGTTCATTGTGGACCTTAACCCACCCCAGGAAGAGGAGGATGGCCTCCTCCCAGAACCGGACGTGCTGGAGCAGATGGTGGAGTCCCTTGTGGCCGAAGAAGAAATGGAGGAGTCGGAAGCCACTGAGGCACCATCCCTGCTTGATCAGCTAGCAGAAGAGGGTCTGCTGGAGATACCCTTACCAGCAGGTGCCAAAGAGGAAGAACCGCCCGACCGGAGTGGTAACTAAGGCACACCGCCTGCTCTAACTTTCTCTTTCCTCCAATGACTGCTAACATTAACATCTTTTCCATTAATGTTAGGAGCATCAGAGACAAGTTCCGACGTCAGACAATTTTTGCGTTCCTTAACACTCAGTCTAGTGATGTATTTTTCCTGCAGGAATGCTCCCTTCCCTCCTCTAGGTCCTTCAACCATCTGGCCAGGGAGTGGACCCATGGCCCATCCTACTGGTCTGGCGGGGGCGACTGTAGGTCCGCGGGGGTCGCCGTGCTGATCAGGGGAAGCGCCTTCACATTGGACTCTGTTCAGGAAATCGTCTGCGGAAGGTTACTGCTCGTGGATGGCACCTGGGCGGGAGAACCTGTCAGGTTCATCAATGTGTATGCTTCTCCTGTGAAGAGCGATCGACTGGAGCTCCTCCAAGCCCTGCGCCCTCAGCTCGCTACCGCCAGGACGGTAGTGATGGCCGGGGATTTCAACTGCCCGATTGAGGAGGATGGACGCAGTTCTGGAACGGCTGCCAAGTTGGACGTCACATCCAAACTGCTCATTGAGATGGTGACCGAAGCCTCTCTTGTGGACGTTGTTGGCTCCATCGGACACGGATCCGTGAACTATTCATGGTGCCGATCCGATGGCTCGCTGCGTTCCAGGATTGACTTTGTGTTTACCTCTCGGGCGGTTGGGCGGAGTGGGCACTCGATGGTCCCCTGCTTCTTCTCTGACCACAGAGCCATTCACTTTCAAGGTGTGCTGGGCCATGGCTTCCCCATTGGCCCGGGCTCCTGGAAGCTGAACTGCTCTCTGCTGGAAAAGGGTGAGATTCTGGAGGAGCTTAGAGCTGCCTACTCCACGTGGCGGGCCTACAAGGCGGTCTTCCAGTCTGTTTCCGACTGGTGGGAATACGTTAAACTCGAGTTCCGTTTCTTCTTTCAGGCAAAGAGTCAACAACAGGCGTGTCTGAAGAGGAGGGACTTCAGGAGACTCCAGCGTGAGCTGCGTTCCCTGCAGGACCTTCTTCGATGCGGCTGGGACGTGAGAGAGGAGCTGGAGGAGACTAAGAGGAGCCTGAAAAGGCACTTCGAGGAGGAGTCCGAGCGAATTGTCTTCCGTTCCAAAGTGGAGAACCTGGAGAAGGGTGAGAAATGTAACTCGTTCTTTTTCAGGAAACTCCACGCCGGTCACACGCCCATGAATGAACTACGAGACGAGAGTGGAAACATGCGACGCGGGAAAGAGAACGTGATGAAGGTCGTCAGCGACTTCTACAGCGAACTCTACGCCCGCAAGACTACTGACCCCGAGGCCGCCGATAAGTTCCTGTCAGGTATCACTAACCATCTTGACCCTGCAGACGCGGCGGCCATGGATGTTCCTCTGACGGTGGACGAGCTGCTCTCGGCCGCCAAATCCTTTAGTTCTGGCAGGACACCGGGCAGTGACGGCCTCCCAGCAGAGCTCTATGTAGCGCTGGGAGACCTAATCTGTCCGGACCTGTTAGGGCTGTATGAGGAGATGGTGGTGGAGGGCAGAATGCCTCCATCTCTGAGGGAAGGAATGGTCACGATCCTGTACAAGCGTAAAGGAGAGAGGTGCGACCTGAAGAATTGGCGTCCCATCACCCTTCTGAACGTCGACTACAAGATCCTGGCCAAGACGATGGCAACGAGATTGAAGACTGTTATCGGACGGATCATCCACCCGGATCAGACCTGCGGCATCCCCGGACGTCGCATCGCAGACAGCCTGGCTCTCATGCGGGACACGGTCGAGTACATCAAAGCCCGCCGGGTGCACGCAGCCCTGATCTCGTTGGATCAGGAAAAGGCCTTCGACCGTGTTTCCCATGAGTTCCTGGGCAAAGCTCTGCACAGGTTAGGTTTGGGTAACATGTTTTGCTTGTATGTCCAACTAATGTATTTTGATATTCACAGCTCGGTGTTGGTGAACGGCTGGAAGACTGACCCCTTCCCGGTCCTCTCAGGGGTCAGACAAGGCTGTCCTCTGTCACCTCTTCTCTTTGTTTGTCTTATAGAACTCTTTGCAGAGGCTATCCGGCGGAATGGAGAGATCAGAGGGATCACCGCACCAGGACCAGAACGCTTCGAGGTCAAGTGCTCGCTCTACATGGACGACGTGACCGTCTTCTGCGCGGACCGGCGCTCAGTCGACACCCTCGTCCAGACCTGTGAGACCTTCGGAAGGGCTTCGGGAGCCAAAGTCAACTGCGGGAAGTCGGAAGCCATGCTCTTCGGGGACTGGCAGCCGGCCTCTTCCGCCCCCTTCCCTTTCAGCATCCAGCCGGATTTCATCAAGGTTCTTGGAGTCTGGTTCGGGAAGGAAGGAGCAGCCCTCAAGTCCTGGGAGGAACGCTTGACCAAGATCACCCAACGGATCGGTCTGTGGAGCCTCAGACGCCTCACCTGTGAGGGCAAAGCACTGGTCCTGCGTAACGAGGTACTGCCCGTGCTGCAGTACACGGCCCAGGCCTGGCCCCCCCTTGCCACCGTGTGCAGGGCCATTACCAGGACGGTGTTTCGTTTTGTCTGGGGATCCAAGATGGACAGAGTAAAGCGGAGCATCATGTACAAGGATCCTCGCAAGGGTGGGAAGGGCGTACCCGATATCCCCACCCTCCTGCGATCCTCCTTCGTATGTGACTGCGTTCGCCGAACTCTGCGAGTCAAGAGAGGTTCCGCGGGTGGGTCCATGTCTCGCTTCTTCCTGCTCCCCCTTTGGAGACGGTTAGGCTGGGACAAGTGGGACAGCTCCTTCCCCTACAACTGGACGGCGCCATGGTTCTACGGAGACGTGGTTCGGTTTGTGAGGGAACACCAACTGGAGGGACTCAAGCCTGATTTGTGGAAGCCAAAGACTATCCACAAACTCATCAGAGCCAAGGACGAAATGGAGAACATTCCAGGACTTCATCACGACACACTGGAGACTGTTTGGACAAACGTGTCATCGGCTGGATTGACCAACGGGCACAAGGACTTGTCATGGATGGCGATACAGGGCGGACTGCCCGTCCGGTCATTCATGCACGCCCGGAACCTGTGCAAAACCCGGTACTGCCCAAGGTGCCCCTTCGTGGAGGAAACATCGCTGCACGCCTTTTGGGACTGCCGTTTTGCACAGCGCCTGTTGGTTGCCCTGGAGGATGACCTGAGGAACTCCGTCCCCAGAGGGAGCCTATCGTACCATTCCGTACTTTATGGACTCTTCCCTGGGACTCACACCGTTGGAGCCATCCACGAGGCTTGGCGCCTTATGAACTGCTTTAAGGACGCTATTTGGGTCGCCAGGAACCGGCTCATCTTGAAGAGGGAGAGGATGTCTATCCAGGATTGCCGCAGGCTGATCCACAGCCTGCTCAGAGACTATTCCATCATGGACAGTCCGGACGACAGCGCCGAGGAGGAGGTTTAGACCTCTTCCATGCCCCCTCCCTCCTTTTCCCGTTATGTGCGTCTTTCAATAAAGCTTCGGGCCTGTGATTTCCCCACCCTATCCCCCTTTTCCCCTGCCCCCATCCCCCAATCGCCGGTTCGTCGTTATTTATTGTCTAACTTTTTCTTTCAGCTTGAGTGTTATGGATAAGCATAGGAGTGTGATGTATAGTTTAGTGCGTCGTACTCTATGGCTATGTAAGAAGGATTGTATAGTTCTGTGTGTACGGGGCTGCGGCACTGTACACGGTTTGTTACCTTTTTGTGAGTAGTGCATGATAATAAAGATGCTGTTAAATCAAAAAATCTGTTCTTATCAGTTTAATATCTGATACGTCCCCTATCTGGGGACCATATATTAAATGGATTTTTAGAACAGGGAGATGGAAAAAGAGCTTGCTCTGTCCACTCCACGCATTGACCTGGTATTGCAGTACCTCCAGGAACGGTGCACCCCTTCTTAACCCAGTTTCCAAAAGCAGAACTCAATTCACCTGATTCATATTAGCACGATTAACGAATTGAAAGAAAGCAAGCAACTTCATATGCACCTCAATTTGGCCCATTCACTTTTCACTTTTTACTTGCTTTATTCATCCAAAAAACAAACTCATCACCACTCAACTTCACCAACTCTGCTATGTCCCGTGCAGTATCTTGTTCTCAGTCTAATCTAGATCATGTGCAATTGAATGGAATAGATCCCTTTTGGACAAAGTGGAGTCAGCTGCTGCAGTGACCACAGGTGTGTTGCAACCTGCTGCATAGCCTGATACCGCAATATAAGGAACGTCAAATACTAAGAATGGGCGACCTATGAAAGAATTAGTACTTTCATTAAGTATACTAAACCGGCTAATTGGGAATAGACAAACTGTAAAAAGCCCTCTGAGAAAGCCCCCCCTCTAACCTTTGTTAGTACGCTTTTCTGTGGTCTGCCTGTTGATGTATTTTCCGTTTGAACAGTGCACAACATGAAGAGACGGAACACTGGCGGATTGTCACAATGCCCCCCGATGACATCACAATAGCGCTGCTGCCTAGAAAGACAGCTGCACAGCAGAAATTGCTCTTTGGGTAGGAGGGTGGGCTAGTGGAAGGAGGGGTCAAGCCGTTTTTTTCCCGGGTGGTAGGGGGATCACAGGACAAGGGATGCGGGGGGTGAGAAGGGTTCAGAGGGCAGGGTTTGGGGGCTGGGAAGTGAAGGGAAAAGATTAGGGTTTGGGGATGATGAAAGGGCTTTCTACAGGTAAGGATGGCAAAGGGTGGCAGTGACGGAAAGTCAGGCGACCTGTCCTGTCCGTCTTTTTGTATCATGAATTGGAAAGACTGCAAGGGGCAGGGGAGGTGCTTGTGCCCAAAAGGAGGAGTTATTCAGATTCATTGCAGTGGGCGGCGGCTGCAAAGCGCACCATTCTTCGTGTTTTTGCTGTGCAAAGCAGCCTTTTCAAGGGTTGGCTTGGGTGACAAAATGTCTTCTGTAGGCGTGGGTTTGTCTCCCTCTCACTCTCTCTCCCTAAGATGTGTCCGGCTGAGGCCAGGGTGCCACTCGAGGCCCAAACCAATTCTGGTTATCGCTTCTCGGCCTTTTGGCTAAGATCAAGTGTAGTATCTGTTCTTATCAGAACAAACTGAGCTAGCTACACTTGACGAGATACGATCAGGGAGACAAGCTCCGAAGCCCAGCCGAGACCGAAAGAGGGAGATCGTACGGAAGAAGAGCTTGGCAGAAAGAAGCAAGAAGACGAAGGCTCGGAGAAGACTTGGGGAGACCAGAGGAACTTCGAGGAGGAACACAGCGGGAGAAGACACCCGGAGAAGAATCCAAGATCCAGCTCCGGGAACTCAAGCAGGAACCAGCCATGGCAAGCAAGCCAGAGAAGGCAGCCAGGAAGGCTCAGGACCCAGGGACCTCCAGGAAGGCTCATCCAGAGGCTTCTTCGGCCCAAGAGACCCCTACCTCCGACGCCAGCCAGCCGGAGGGAGCCCGGACGCCGCCTGAAAAGGCTCCAACCCTGGAGCCTTGGATGCGGCAGACGGTCGCCCTGAAGCTAAAGGCGGTGGATGGTAGGTTGCCGGACATGTCCAGCGACGTGTTCTGCAAGAAGATGATTCTGGATCAGGGCTTCTCCAGGGCGGAAACCCTGAGTGTCCAGACCTTCATGACTGGCATTTTTCTGGTAACCTTTGCCACGGTGAATGCCTGCAGGAGATACTGGGAGGCGATGAACGCAGCGATGCCGGACTCCCCTTTTCATTCTTTTTTAGGATCCTGTCCTATACAGAGGGATGAGAAGAGGATCACGGTCTCCATGCGGAACCCGCACACCCCAGGAAGAGACATCTCCACGTTCCTGGGACGTCTCTGCACAGTGGTGAGGGAGCCATCCCACATCCTTAACGGCAACGGATTCTGGACGGGTAAGTGGTCAGTAACCGTCCGACTCTACAGGGAACCAGCATCCGAGGATGGTCTCCAGCACCTGCCCCCGACATTCTCTCTGGGAAACTCCTATGGTCTCATCTACTACCCGGACATGCCACACAACTGCAGGAAATGTGGCGGGAAAGGGCATTCGATGAAGACCTGCAAGGAGGACGCCTGCAGGGTTTGCCGGGTGACAGGACACAGCTCCAAGGACTGCCCAAAGAA
Organism: Anomaloglossus baeobatrachus; assembly: GCF_048569485.1. Lineage (NCBI taxonomy): Eukaryota > Metazoa > Chordata > Amphibia > Anura > Aromobatidae > Anomaloglossus > Anomaloglossus baeobatrachus. Next base: position 315,915 of record NW_027441971.1, on the reverse strand, counting down.
GAAGACTTGCAACCTATGTGGACAGGCGGACCACCTTTACAAGGACTGCCCACAGCGGGAGAAATCCTGGGCAAGGGTTGCCGCGGCGACCCAGTATCGGGTAGTCACAGCTTCGTCGACCAAGGCAGCTACGACCAAGGCCACAGAGGCCAAGGACAAGGCGGCCAAGAACCCGGCGACCGTGGCTCCAGCCGATGCCCCAGCAGCCACGGAGTCCAGGGAAAAGAAGGGTAAGAAAACTGCTGCCCCCTCCCTGGCCCCCCCCCCTGTCACCCCTGTCCAAACCCCTCCCCCCCCGGCCAACCCTACTGAGGATTCCACTACCTCCACCTCATTTCCCTACTCCTCAGCTGGTCTCCTCACCCCCCCCCCAAAGCCCACTCTCCCTCCCCAGACCATGAGAGCAGAGGGCCTCAGCACTCTTGCACTTTTCACCGAGGAGGATTTTCCAGCTCTTGTCTCCTCAGGTACAGGCCAAAGGAAAAGGAAGGTGGAAGATAGTCCTGTCGCAGAACCTTCCAAGCTGTTCATTGTGGACCTTAACCCACCCCAGGAAGAGGAGGATGGCCTCCTCCCAGAACCGGACGTGTTGGAGCAGATGGTGGAGTCCCTTGTGGCCGAAGAAGAAATGGAGGAGTCGGAAGCCACTGAGGCACCATCCCTGCTTGATCAGCTAGCAGAAGAGGGTCTGCTGGAGATACCCTTACCAGCAGGTGCCAAAGAGGAAGAACCGCCCGACCGGAGTGGTAACTAAGGCACACCGCCTGCTCTAACTTTCTCTTTCCTCCAATGACTGCTAACATTAACATCTTTTCCATTAATGTTAGGAGCATCAGAGACAAGTTCCGACGTCAGACAATTTTTGCGTTCCTTAACACTCAGTCTAGTGATGTATTTTTCCTGCAGGAATGCTCCCTTCCCTCCTCTAGGTCCTTCAACCATCTGGCCAGGGAGTGGACCCATGGCCCATCCTACTGGTCTGGCGGGGGCGACTGTAGGTCCGCGGGGGTCGCCGTGCTGATCAGGGGAAGCGCCTTCACATTGGACTCTGTTCAGGAAATCGTCTGCGGCAGGTTACTGCTCGTGGATGGCACCTGGGCGGGAGAACCTGTCAGGTTCATCAATGTGTATGCTTCTCCTGTGAAGAGCGATCGACTGGAGCTCCTCCAAGCCCTGCGCCCTCAGCTCGCTACCGCCAGGACGGTAGTGATGGCCGGGGATTTCAACTGCCCGATTGAGGAGGATGGACGCAGTTCTGGAACGGCTGCCAAGTTGGACGTCACATCCAAACTGCTCATTGAGATGGTGACCGAAGCCTCTCTTGTGGACGTTGTTGGCTCCATCGGACACGGATCCGTGAACTATTCATGGTGCCGATCCGATGGCTCGCTGCGTTCCAGGATTGACTTTGTGTTTACCTCTCGGGCGGTTGGGCGGAGTGGGCACTCGATGGTCCCCTGCTTCTTCTCTGACCACAGAGCCATTCACTTTCAAGGTGTGCTGGGCCATGGCTTCCCCATTGGCCCGGGCTCCTGGAAGCTGAACTGCTCTCTGCTGGAAAAGGGTGAGATTCTGGAGGAGCTTAGAGCTGCCTACTCCACGTGGCGGGCCTACAAGGCGGGCTTCCAGTCTGTTTCTGACTGGTGGGAATACGTTAAACTCGAGTTCCGTTTCTTCTTTCAGGCAAAGAGTCAACAACAGGCGTGTCTGAAGAGGAGGGACTTCAGGAGACTCCAGCGTGAGCTGCGTTCCCTGCAGGACCTTCTTCGATGCGGCTGGGACGTGAGAGAGGAGCTGGAGGAGACTAAGAGGAGCCTGAAAAGGCACTTCGAGGAGGAGTCCGAGCGAATTGTCTTCCGTTCCAAAGTGGAGAACCTGGAGAAGGGTGAGAAATGTAACTCGTTCTTTTTCAGGAAACTCCACGCCGGTCACACGCCCATGAATGAACTACGAGACGAGAGTGGAAACATGCGACGCGGGAAAGAGAACGTGATGAAGGTCGTCAGCGACTTCTACAGCGAACTCTACGCCCGCAAGACTACTGACCCCGAGGCCGCCGATAAGTTCCTGTCAGGTATCACTAACCATCTTGACCCTGCAGACGCGGCGGCCATGGATGTTCCTCTGACGGTGGACGAGCTGCTCTCGGCTGCCAAATCCTTTAGTTCTGGCAGGACACCGGGCAGTGACGGCCTCCCAGCAGAGCTCTATGTAGCGCTGGGAGACCTAATCTGTCCGGACCTGTTAGGGCTGTATGAGGAGATGGTGGTGGAGGGCAGAATGCCTCCATCTCTGAGGGAAGGAATGGTCACGATCCTGTACAAGCGTAAAGGAGAGAGGTGCGACCTGAAGAATTGGCGTCCCATCACCCTTCTGAACGTCGACTACAAGATCCTGGCCAAGACGATGGCAACGAGATTGAAGACTGTTATCGGACGGATCATCCACCCGGACCAGACCTGCGGCATCCCCGGACGTCGCATCGCAGACAGCCTGGCTCTCATGCGGGACACGGTCGAGTACATCAAAGCCCGCCGGGTGCACGCAGCCCTGATCTCGTTGGATCAGGAAAAGGCCTTCGACCGTGTTTCCCATGAGTTCCTGGGCAAAGCTCTGCACAGGTTAGGTTTGGGTAACATGTTTTGCTTGTATGTCCAACTAATGTATTTTGATATTCACAGCTCGGTGTTGGTGAACGGCTGGAAGACTGACCCCTTCCCGGTCCTCTCAGGGGTCAGACAAGGCTGTCCTCTGTCACCTCTTCTTTTTGTTTGTGTTATAGAACTCTTTGCAGAGGCTATCCGGCGGAATGGAGAGATCAGAGGGATCACCGCACCAGGACCAGAACGCTTCGAGGTCAAGTGCTCGCTCTACATGGACGACGTGACCGTCTTCTGCGCGGACCGGCGCTCAGTCGACACCCTCGTCCAGACCTGTGAGACCTTTGGACGGGCTTCGGGAGCCAAAGTCAACTGCGGGAAGTCGGAAGCCATGCTCTTCGGGGACTGGCAGCCGGCCTCTTCCGCCCCCTTCCCTTTCAGCATCCAGCCGGATTTCATCAAGGTTCTTGGAGTCTGGTTCGGGAAGGAAGGAGCAGCCCTCAAGTCCTGGGAGGAACGCTTGACCAAGATCACCCAACGGATCGGTCTGTGGAGCCTCAGACGCCTCACCTGTGAGGGCAAAGCACTGGTCCTGCGTAACGAGGTACTGCCCGTGCTGCAGTACACGGCCCAGGCCTGGCCCCCCCTTGCCACCGTGTGCAGGGCCATTACCAGGACGGTGTTTCGTTTTGTCTGGGGATCCAAGATGGACAGAGTAAAGCGGAGCATCATGTACAAGGATCCTCGCAAGGGTGGGAAGGGCGTACCCGATATCCCCACCCTCCTGCGATCCTCCTTCGTATGTGACTGCGTTCGCCGAACTCTGCGAGTCAAGAGAGGTTCCGCGGGTGGGTCCATGTCTCGCTTCTTCCTGCTCCCCCTTTGGAGACGGTTAGGCTGGGACAAGTGGGACAGCTCCTTCCCCTACAACTGGACGGCGCCATGGTTCTACGGAGACGTGGTTCGGTTTGTGAGGGAACACCAACTGGAGGGACTCAAGCCTGATTTGTGGAAGCCAAAGACTATCCACAAACTCATCAGAGCCAAGGACGAAATGGAGAACATTCCAGGACTTCATCACGACACACTGGAGACTGTTTGGACAAACGTGTCATCGGCTGGATTGACCAACGGGCACAAGGACTTGTCATGGATGGCGATACAGGGCGGACTGCCCGTCCGGTCATTCATGCACGCCCGGAACCTGTGCAAAACCCGGTACTGCCCAAGGTGCCCCTTCGTGGAGGAAACATCGCTGCACGCCTTTTGGGACTGCCGTTTCGCACAGCGCCTGTTGGTTGCCCTGGAGGATGACCTGAGGAACTCCGTCCCCAGAGGGAGCCTATCGTACCATTCCGTACTTTATGGACTCTTCCCTGGGACTCACACCGTTGGAGCCATCCAGGAGGCTTGGCGCCTTATGAACTGCTTTAAGGACGCTATTTGGGTCGCCAGGAACCGGCTCATCTTGAAGAGGGAGAGGATGTCTATCCAGGATTGCCGCAGGCTGATCCACAGCCTGCTCAGAGACTATTCCATCATGGACAGTCCGGACGACAGCGCCGAGGAGGAGGTTTAGACCTCTTCCATGCCCCCTCCCTCCTTTTCCCGTTATGTGCGTCTTTCAATAAAGCTTCGGGCCTGTGATTTCCCCACCCTATCCCCCTTTTCCCCTACCCCCATCCCCCAATCGCCGGTTCGTCGTTATTTATTGTCTAACTTTTTCTTTCAGCTTGAGTGTTATGGATAAGCATAGGAGTGTGATGTATAGTTTAGTGCGTCGTACTCTATGGCTATGTAAGAAGGATTGTATAGTTCTGTGTGTACGGGGCTGCGGCACTGTACACGGTTTGTTACCTTTTTGTGAGTAGTGCATGATAATAAAGATGCTGTTAAATCAAAAAAAAATCTGTTCTTATCAGTTTAATATCTGATACGTCCCCTATCTGGGGACCATATATTAAATGGATTTTTAGAACAGGGAGATGGAAAAAGAGCTTGCTCTGTCCACTCCACGCATTGACCTGGTATTGCAGTACCTCCAGGAACGGTGCACCCCTTCTTAACCCAGTTTCCAAAAGCAGAACTCAATTCACCTGATTCATATTAGCACGATTAACGAATTGAAAGAAAGCAAGCAACTTCATATGCACCTCAATTTGGCCCATTCACTTTTCACTTTTTACTTGCTTTATTCATCCAAATAGCAAACTCATCACCACTCAACTTCACCAACTCTGCTATGTCCCGTGCAGTATCTTGTTCTCAGTCTAATCTAGATCATGTGCAATTGAATGGAATAGATCCCTTTTGGACAAAGTGGAGTCAGCTGCTGCAGTGACCACAGGTGTGTTGCAACCTGCTGCATAGCCTGATACCGCAATATAAGGAACGTCAAATACTAAGAATGGGCGACCTATGAAAGAATTAGTACTTTCATTAAGTATACTAAACCGGCTAATTGGGAATAGACAAACTGTAAAAAGCCCTCTGAGAAAGCCCCCCCTCTAACCTTTGTTAGTACGCTTTTCTGTGGTCTGCCTGTTGATGTATTTTCCGTTTGAACAGTGCACAACATGAAGAGACGGAACACTGGCGGCTTGTCACAATGCCCCCCGATGACATCACAATAGCGCTGCTGCCTAGAAAGACAGCTGCACAGCAGAAATTGCTCTTTGGGTAGGAGGGTGGGCTAGTGGAAGGAGGGGTCAAGCTGTTTTTTTCCCGGGTGGTAGGGGGATCACAGGACAAGGGATGCGGGGGGTGAGAAGGGTTCAGAGGGCAGGGTTTGGGGGCTGAGAAGTGAAGGGAAAAGATTAGGGTTTGGGGATGATGAAAGGGCTTTCTACAGGTAAGGATGGCAAAGGGTGGCAGTGACGGAAAGTCAGGCGACCTGTCCTGTCCGTCTTTTTGTATCATGAATTGGAAAGACTGCAAGGGGCAGGGGAGGTGCTTGTGCCCAAAAGGAGGAGTTATTCAGATTCATTGCAGTGGGCGGCGGCTGCAAAGCGCACCATTCTTCGTGTTTTTGCTGTGCAAAGCAGCCTTTTCAAGGGTTGGCTTGGGTGACAAAATGTCTTCTGTAGGCGTGGGTTTGTCTCCCTCTCACTCTCTCTCCCTAAGATGTGTCCGGCTGAGGCCAGGGTGCCACTCGAGGCCCAAACCAATTCTGGTTATCGCTTCTCGGCCTTTTGGCTAAGATCAAGTGTAGTATCTGTTCTTATCAGAACAAACTGAGCTAGCTACACTTGACGAGATACGATCAGGGAGACGAGCTCCGAAGCCCAGCCGAGACCGGAAGAGGGAGATCGGACGGAAGAAGAGCTTGGCAGAAAGAAGCAAGAAGACGAAGGCTCGGAGAAGACTTGGGGAGACCAGAGGAACTTCGAGGAGGAACACAGCGGGAGAAGACACCCGGAGAAGAATCCAAGATCCAGCTCCGGGAACTCAAGCAGGAACCAGCCATGGCAAGCAAGCCAGAGAAGGCAGCCAAGAAGGCTCAGGACCCAGGGACCTCCAGGAAGGCTCATCCAGAGGCTTCTTCGGCCCAAGAGGCCCCTACCTCCGACGCCAGCCAGCCGGAGGGAGCCCGGACGCCGCCTGAAAAGGCTCCAACCCTGGAGCCTTGGATGCGGCAGACGGTCGCCCTGAAGCTAAAGGCGGTGGATGGTAGGTTGCCGGACATGTCCAGCGACGTGTTCTGCAAGAAGATGATTCTGGATCAGGGCTTCTCCAGGGCGGAAACCCTGAGTGTCCAGACCTTCATGACTGGCATTTTTCTGGTAACCTTTGCCACGGTGAATGCCTGCAGGAGATACTGGGAGGCGATGAACGCAGCGATGCCGGACTCCCCTTTTCATTCTTTTTTAGGATCCTGTCCTATACAGAGGGATGAGAAGAGGATCACGGTCTCCATGCGGAACCCGCACACCCCAGGAAGAGACATCTCCACGTTCCTGGGACGTCTCTGCACAGTGGTGAGGGAGCCATCCCACATCCTTAACGGCAACGGATTCTGGACGGGTAAGTGGTCAGTAACCGTTCGACTCTACAGGGAACCAGCATCCGAGGATGGTCTCCAGCACCTGCCCCCGACATTCTCTCTGGGAAACTCCTTTGGTCTCATCTACTACCCGGACATGCCACACAACTGCAGGAAATGTGGCGGGAAAGGGCATTCGATGAAGACCTGCAAGGAGGACGCCTGCAGGGTTTGCCGGGTGACGGGACACAGCTCCAAGGACTGCCCAAAGAAGAAGACTTGCAACCTATGTGGACAGGCGGACCACCTTTACAAGGACTGCCCACAGCGGGAGAAATCCTGGGCAAGGGTTGCCGCGGTGACCCAGTATCGGGTAGTCACAGCTTCGTCGACCAAGGCAGCTACGACCAAGGCCACAGAGGCCAAGGACAAGGCGGCCAAGAACCCGGCGACCGTGGCTCCAGCCGATGCCCCAGCAGCCACGGAGTCCAGGAAAAAGGGTAAGAAAACTGTTGCCCCCTCCCTGGTCCCCCCCCCTGTCACCCCTGTCCAAACCCCTCCCTCCCCGGCCAACCCTACTGAGGATTCCACTACCTCCACCTCATTTCCCTACTCCTCAGTTGGTCTCCTCACCCCCCCCCCAAAGCCCACTCTCCCTCCCCAGACCATGAGAGCAGAGGACCTCAGCACTCTTGCACTTTTCACCGAGGAGGATTTTCCAGCTCTTGTCTCCTCAGGTACAGGCCAAAGGAAAAGGAAGGTGGAAGATAGTCCTGTCGCAGAACCTTCCAAGCTGTTCATTGTGGATCCCAATCCACCCCAGGAAGAGGAGGATGGCCTCCTCCCAGAACCGGACGTGTTGGAGCAGATGGTGGAGTCCCTTGTGGCCGAAGAAGAAATGGAGGAGTCGGAAGCCACTGAGGCACCATCCCTGCTCGATCAGCTAGAAGAAGAGGGTCTGCTGGAGATACCCTTACCAGCAGGTGCCAAAGAGGAAGAACCGCCCGACCGGAGTGGTAACTAAGGCACACCGCCTGCGCTAACTTTCTCTTTCCTCCAATGACTGCTAACATTAACATCTTTTCCATTAATGTTAGGAGCATCAGAGACAAGTTCCGACGTCAGACAATTTTTGCGTTCCTTAACACTCAGTCTAGTGATGTATTTTTCCTGCAGGAATGCTCCCTTCCCTCCTCTAGGTCCTTCAACCATCTGGCCAGGGAGTGGACCCATGGCCCATCCTACTGGTCCGGCGGAGGCGACTGTAGGTCCGCGGGGGTCGCCGTGCTGATCAGGGGAAGTGCCTTCACATTGGACTCTGTTCAGGAAATCGTCTGCGGCAGGTTACTGCTCGTGGATGGCACCTGGGCGGGAGAACCTGTCAGGTTCATCAATGTGTATGCTTCTCCTGTGAAGAGCGATCGACTGGAGCTCCTCCAAGCCCTGCGCCCTCAGCTCGCTACCGCCAGGACGGTAGTGATGGCCGGGGATTTCAACTGCCCGATTGAGGAGGATGGACGCAGTTCTGGAACGGCTGCCAAGTTGGACGTCACATCCAAACTGCTCATTGAGATGGTGACCGAAGCCTCTCTTGTGGACGTTGTTGGCTCCATCGGACACGGATCCGTGAACTATTCATGGTGCCGATCCGATGGCTCGCTGCGTTCCAGGATTGACTTTGTGTTTACCTCTCGGGCGGTTGGGCGGAGTGGGCACTCGATGGTCCCCTGCTTCTTCTCTGACCACAGAGCCATTCACTTTCAAGGTGTGCTGGGCCATGGCTTCCCCACTGGCCCGGGCTCCTGGAAGCTGAACTGCTCTCTGCTGGAAAAGGGTGAGATTCTGGAGGAGCTTAGAGCTGCCTACTCCACGTGGCGGGCCTACAAGGCGGGCTTCCAGTCTGTTTCTGACTGGTGGGAATACGTTAAACTCGAGTTCCGTTTCTTCTTTCAGGCAAAGAGTCAACAACAGGCGGGTCTGAAGAGGAGGGACTTCAGGAGACTCCAGCGTGAGCTGCGTTCCCTGCAGGACCTTCTTCGATGCGGCTGGGACGTGAGAGAGGAGCTGGAGGAGACTAAGAGGAGCCTGAAAAGGCACTTCGAGGAGGAGTCCGAGCGAATTGTCTTCCGTTCCAAAGTGGAGAACCTGGAGAAGGGTGAGAAATGTAACTCGTTCTTTTTCAGGAAACTCCACGCCGGTCACACGCCCATGAATGAACTACGAGACGAGAGTGGAAGCATGCGACGCGGGAAAGAGAACGTGATGAAGGTCGTCAGCGACTTCTACAGCGAACTCTACGCCCGCAAGACTACTGACCCCGAGGCCGCCGATAAGTTCCTGTCAGGTATCACTAACCATCTTGACCCTGCAGACGCGGCGGCCATGGATGTTCCTCTGACGGTGGACGAGCTGCTCTCGGCCGCCAAATCCTTTAGTTCTGGCAGGACACCGGGCAGTGACGGCCTCCCAGCAGAGCTCTATGTAGCGCTGGGAGACCTAATCTGTCCGGACCTGTTAGGGCTGTATGAGGAGATGGTGGTGGAGGGCAGAATGCCTCCATCTCTGAGGGAAGGAATGGTCACGATCCTGTACAAGCGTAAAGGAGAGAGGTGCGACCTGAAGAATTGGCGTCCCATCACCCTTCTGAACGTCGACTACAAGATCCTGGCCAAGACGATGGCAACGAGATTGAAGACTGTTATCGGACGGATCATCCACCCGGATCAGACCTGCGGCATCCCCGGACGTCGCATCGCAGACAGCCTGGCTCTCATGCGGGACACGGTCGAGTACATCAAAGCCCGCCGGGTGCACGCAGCCCTGATCTCGTTGGATCAGGAAAAGGCCTTCGACCGTGTTTCCCATGAGTTCCTGGGCAAAGCTCTGCACAGGTTAGGTTTGGGTAACATGTTTTGCTTGTATGTCCAACTAATGTATTTTGATATTCACAGCTCGGTGTTGGTAAACGGCTGGAAGACTGACCCCTTCCCGGTCCTCTCAGGGGTCAGACAAGGCTGTCCTCTGTCACCTCTTCTTTTTGTTTGTGTTATAGAACTCTTTGCAGATGCTATCCGGCGGAATGGAGAGATCAGAGGGATCACCGCACCAGGACCAGAACGCTTCGAGGTCAAGTGCTCGCTCTATATGGACGACGTGACCGTCTTCTGCGCGGACCGGCGCTCAGTCGACACCCTCGTCCAGACCTGTGAGACCTTCGGACGGGCTTCGGGAGCCAAAGTCAACTGCGGGAAGTCGGAAGCCATGCTCTTCGGGGACTGGCAGCCGGCCTCTTCCGCCCCCTTCCCTTTCAGCATCCAGCCGGATTTCATCAAGGTTCTTGGAGTCTGGTTCGGGAAGGAAGGAGCAGCCCTCAAGTCCTGGGAGGAACGCTTGACCAAGATCACCCAACGGATCGGTCTGTGGAGCCTCAGACGCCTCACCTGTGAGGGCAAAGCACTGGTCCTGCGTAACGAGGTACTGCCCGTGCTGCAGTACACGGCCCAGGCCTGGCCCCCCCTTGCCACCGTGTGCAGGGCCATTACCAGGACGGTGTTTCGTTTTGTCTGGGGATCCAAGATGGACAGAGTAAAGCGGAGCATCATGTACAAGGATCCTCGCAAGGGTGGGAAGGGCGTACCCGATATCCCCACCCTCCTGCGATCCTCCTTCGTATGTGACTGCGTTCGCCGAACTCTGCGAGTCAAGAGAGGTTCCGCGGGTGGGTCCATGTCTCGCTTCTTCCTGCTCCCCCTTTGGAGACGGTTAGGCTGGGACAAGTGGGACAGCTCCTTCCCCTACAACTGGACGGCGCCATGGTTCTACGGAGACGTGGTTCGGTTTGTGAGGGAACACCAACTGGAGGGACTCAAGCCTGATTTGTGGAAGCCAAAGACTATCCACAAACTCATCAGAGCCAAGGACGAAATGGAGAACATTCCAGGACTTCATCACGACACACTGGAGACTGTTTGGACAAACGTGTCATCGGCTGGATTGACCAACGGGCACAAGGACTTGTCATGGATGGCGATACAGGGCGGACTGCCCGTCCGGTCATTCATGCACGCCCGGAACCTGTGCAAAACCCGGTACTGCCCAAGGTGCCCCTTCGTGGAGGAAACATCGCTGCACGCCTTTTGGGACTGCCGTTTCGCACAGCGCCTGTTGGTTGCCCTGGAGGATGACCTGAGGAACTCCGTCCCCAGAGGGAGCCTATCGTACCATTCCGTACTTTATGGACTCTTCCCTGGGACTCACACCGTTGGAGCCATCCAGGAGGCTTGGCGCCTTATGAACTGCTTTAAGGACGCTATTTGGGTCGCCAGGAACCGGCTCATCTTGAAGAGGGAGAGGATGTCTATCCAGGATTGCCGCAGGCTGATCCACAGCCTGCTCAGAGACTATTCCATCATGGACAGTCCGGACGACAGCGCCGAGGAGGAGGTTTAGACCTCTTCCATGCCCCCTCCCTCCTTTTCCCGTTATGTCCGTCTTTCAATAAAGCTTCGGGCCTGTGATTTCCCCACCCTATCCCCCTTTTCCCCTACCCCCATCCCCCAATCGACGGTTCGTCGTTATTTATTGTCTAACTTTTTCTTTCAGCTTGAGTGTTATGGATAAGCATAGGAGCGTGATGTATAGTTTAGTGCGTCGTACTCTATGGCTATGTAAGAAGGATTGTATATTTCTGTGTGTACGGGGCTGCGGCACTGTACACGGTTTGTTACCTTTTTGTGAGTAGTGCATGATAATAAAGATGCTGTTAAATCAAAAAAAAAATCTGTTCTTATCAGTTTAATATCTGATACGTCCCCTATCTGGGGACCATATATTAAATGGATTTTTAGAACAGGGAGATGGAAAAAGAGCTTGCTCTGTCCACTCCACGCATTGACCTGGTATTGCAGTACCTCCAGGAACGGTGCACCCCTTCTTAACCCAGTTTCCAAAAGCAGAACTCAATTCACCTGATTCATATTAGCACGATTAACGAATTGAAAGAAAGCAAGCAACTTCATATGCACCTCAATTTGGCCCATTCACTTTTCACTTTTTACTTGCTTTATTCATCCAAATAGCAAACTCATCACCACTCAACTTCACCAACTCTGCTATGTCCCGTGCAGTATCTTGTTCTCAGTCTAATCTAGATCATGTGCAATTGAATGGAATAGATCCCTTTTGGACAAAGTGGAGTCAGCTGCTGCAGTGACCACAGGTGTGTTGCAACCTGCTGCATAGCCTGATACCGCAATATAAGGAACGTCAAATACTAAGAATGGGCGACCTATGAAAGAATTAGTACTTTCATTAAGTATACTAAACCGGCTAATTGGGAATAGACAAACTGTAAAAAGCCCTCTGAGAAAGCCCCCCCTCTAACCTTTGTTAGTACGCTTTTCTGTGGTCTGCCTGTTGATGTATTTTCCGTTTGAACAGTGCACAACATGAAGAGACGGAACACTGGCGGCTTGTCACAATGCCCCCCGATGACATCACAATAGCGCTGCTGCCTAGAAAGACAGCTGCACAGCAGAAATTGCTCTTTGGGTAGGAGGGTGGGCTAGTGGAAGGAGGGGTCAAGCCGTTTTTTTCCCGGGTGGTAGGGGGATCACAGGACAAGGGATGCGGGGGGTGAGAAGGGTTCAGAGGGCAGGGTTTGGGGGCTGGGAAGTGAAGGGAAAAGATTAGGGTTTGGGGATGATGAAAGGGCTTTCTACAGGTAAGGATGGCAAAGGGTGGCAGTGACGGAAAGTCAGGCGACCTGTCCTGTCCGTCTTTTTGTATCATGAATTGGAAAGACTGCAAGGGGCAGGGGAGGTGCTTGTGCCCAAAAGGAGGAGTTATTCAGATTCATTGCAGTGGGCGGCGGCTGCAAAGCGCACCATTCTTCGTGTTTTTGCTGTGCAAAGCAGCCTTTTCAAGGGTTGGCTTGGGTGACAAAATGTCTTCTGTAGACGTGGGTTTGTCTCCCTCTCACTCTCTCTCCCTAAGATGTGTCCGGCTGAGGCCAGGGTGCCACTCGAGGCCCAAACCAATTCTGGTTATCGCTTCTCGGCCTTTTGGCTAAGATCAAGTGTAGTATCTGTGAGGCTCGGCAGATGCAATGCACACTGGAAGGTTGCGCTTGCTAGTACTCTTGATGTATAGTATATTCATCTAGAGGAAAACATGGCCCTACCAGGATCGAGGCTATTAGACTGAGTAAGTGTGGGGGCTATGGTGCAATGTGCCCCAGGACTGACGACCCTGGAGTGAGTCTGAGCTTGCTGGCTTGGGACCCCGGCGAGCCTTGGGCTCTGTAGCACACCGTACCTTGCCCTTTCATACTTTCTGAGCATATTGCTCTATCCCGGCCTTCTGGCTAGGAAGGGAAATTTTTATAATCATGGTCGGAGGTCCGTTCAGCTTTGGGCTGAGAAACCAACACCCGGTTGGAGGTCCGGGTCAGCTTCGGCTGAGAAACCAACACCCGGTTGGAGGTCTGGGTCAGCTTCGGCTGAGAAACCAACACCCGGTTGGAGGTCCGGGTCAGCTTCGGCTGAGAAACCAACACCCGGTTGGAGGTCCGGTTAGCCTTGGGCTGAGAAACCAACACCGGTTGACGGTCCGGGCAGTTTCGGCTGCGAAACCAACAACTAGTAGCTCTCTACTCCACTTGGGTAAGATGCCTGGGTGGACGCTGGGAGCAACGACAAGGCTCAACCAGGCTTCGGCTTGGGGGAGCACCGAAGATCCCTGACCCTTGCTGTGGCCTTCTGGCTCGGAGGGACGGGGTTGATTTTTGGGGACCCTCTCCTCATGGAGGGGTCCACACGAATCCTAGCCTTTGCACTGTTTTTGGTGTGACTTCGGTCATGCATTTTTTGCGGTGCTTTGGAAAGCTTCATTAAATCAAAAATCTGTTCTTATCAGTTTAATATCTGATACGTCCCCTATCTGGGGACCATATATTAAATGGATTTTTAGAACAGGGAGATGGAAAAAGAGCTTGCTCTGTCCACTCCACGCATTGACCTGGTATTGCAGTACCTCCAGGAACGGTGCACCCCTTCTTAACCCAGTTTCCAAAAGCAGAACTCAATTCACCTGATTCATATTAGCACGATTAACGAATTGAAAGAAAGCAAGCAACTTCATATGCACCTCAATTTGGCCCATTCACTTTTCACTTTTTACTTGCTTTATTCATCCAAATAGCAAACTCATCACCACTCAACTTCACCAACTCTGCTATGTCCCGTGCAGTATCTTGTTCTCAGTCTAATCTAGATCATGTGCAATTGAATGGAATAGATCCCTTTTGGACAAAGTGGAGTCAGCTGCTGCAGTGACCACAGGTGTGTTGCAACCTGCTGCATAGCCTGATACCGCAATATAAGGAACGTCAAATACTAAGAATGGGCGACCTATGAAAGAATTAGTACTTTCATTAAGTATACTAAACCGGCTAATTGGGAATAGACAAACTGTAAAAAGCCCTCTGAGAAAGCCCCCCCTCTAACCTTTGTTAGTACGCTTTTCTGTGGTCTGCCTGTTGATGTATTTTCCGTTTGAACAGTGCACAACATGAAGAGACGGAACACTGGCGGCTTGTCACAATGCCCCCCGATGACATCACAATAGCGCTGCTGCCTAGAAAGACAGCTGCACAGCAGAAATTGCTCTTTGGGTAGGAGGGTGGGCTAGTGGAAGGAGGGGTCAAGCCGTTTTTTTCCCGGGTGGTAGGGGGATCACAGGACAAGGGATGCGGGGGGTGAGAAGGGTTCAGAGGGCAGGGTTTGGGGGCTGGGAAGTGAAGGGAAAAGATTAGGGTTTGGGGATGATGAAAGGGCTTTCTACAGGTAAGGATGGCAAAGGGTGGCAGTGACGGAAAGTCAGGCGACCTGTCCTGTCCGTCTTTTTGTATCATGAATTGGAAAGACTGCAAGGGGCAGGGGAGGTGCTTGTGCCCAAAAGGAGGAGTTATTCAGATTCATTGCAGTGGGCGGCGGCTGCAAAGCGCACCATTCTTCGTGTTTTTGCTGTGCAAAGCAGCCTTTTCAAGGGTTGGCTTGGGTGACAAAATGTCTTCTGTAGGCGTGGGTTTGTCTCCCTCTCACTCTCTCTCCCTAAGATGTGTCCGGCTGAGGCCAGGGTGCCACTCGAGGCCCAAACCAATTCTGGTTATCGCTTCTTGGCCTTTTGGCTAAGATCAAGTGTAGTCCCTTCATTGGGTTTGCCTTGGTCTTGGCTGGGAGGGGCCCGGGCTTGCACAACCGCCGGCCTCGGGGATTGTTGCGCCTTTTGGTGCTTACGTCCCTTTGTGGCTGGTGGTTCCTGGGCTCGGGAGGCGATCACCCAGGCACTGCGCTTTTGTGTGGTGGCCTGCTGGCCTTCGGGGCTACCTTGATTCTGAAAATTGCGGATGAAATCTCATCTGTTCTTATCAGTTTAATATCTGATACGTCCCCTATCTGGGGACCATATATTAAATGGATTTTTAGAACAGGGAGATGGAAAAAGAGCTTGCTCTGTCCACTCCACGCATTGACCTGGTATTGCAGTACCTCCAGGAACGGTGCACCCCTTCTTAACCCAGTTTCCAAAAGCAGAACTCAATTCACCTGATTCATATTAGCACGATTAACGAATTGAAAGAAAGCAAGCAACTTCATATGCACCTCAATTTGGCCCATTCACTTTTCACTTTTTACTTGCTTTATTCATCCAAATAGCAAACTCATCACCACTCAACTTCACCAACTCTGCTATGTCCCGTGCAGTATCTTGTTCTCAGTCTAATCTAGATCATGTGCAATTGAATGGAATAGATCCCTTTTGGACAAAGTGGAGTCAGCTGCTGCAGTGACCACAGGTGTGTTGCAACCTGCTGCATAGCCTGATACCGCAATATAAGGAACGTCAAATACTAAGAATGGGCGACCTATGAAAGAATTAGTACTTTCATTAAGTATACTAAACCGGCTAATTGGGAATAGACAAACTGTAAAAAGCCCTCTGAGAAAGCCCCCCCTCTAACCTTTGTTAGTACGCTTTTCTGTGGTCTGCCTGTTGATGTATTTTCCGTTTGAACAGTGCACAACATGAAGAGACGGAACACTGGCGGCTTGTCACAATGCCCCCCGATGACATCACAATAGCGCTGCTGCCTAGAAAGACAGCTGCACAGCAGAAATTGCTCTTTGGGTAGGAGGGTGGGCTAGTGGAAGGAGGGGTCAAGCCGTTTTTTTCCCGGGTGGTAGGGGGATCACAGGACAAGGGATGCGGGGGGTGAGAAGGGTTCAGAGGGCAGGGTTTGGGGGCTGGGAAGTGAAGGGAAAAGATTAGGGT